>NC_134015.1:30974113-31274113 GCF_040712315.1 Castanea sativa | reverse complement strand
ACAACTGCTGTTTTCAATACTTTGAATTATTTTGATATACAACTGCTTGGCTGGTTCTACCACCTTACTTTTAATTATTATTTACTTTGAATTAATCCATATACCTGCTATCTGTTGTGCTTCCGCCTTCTGCGCTGTCGTCCTTCCCCCTTTATATATATATATATATATATATATATATACTAGCCGCTAACTCGTGCGATGCACGGGAATAACTATTGGATGAGTTTCAAAAAAAAAAAAAAACCATTATTTTTTAGTTGGAGTGGTAAGCAAAAATGCATGAATTTAAAAAAAGAATGATATTGAAAGAATAATACAAAGTTTTATTAGTTAGGCCGAAGAAAACAATGTTATTTTGTTTATTAGTTCTTTGTGAGAAGGAATAAGAGACAGAATGTTGTGTCTCTAGTTTAGTTTGCGTTGTATATATAAATTTATACAACATAGGTTGTAATATATATACCAAAAAGAGCCTATTGAAATGCCATAACCCTTTAAATTGGATATACCAAAAGGTGCCTATTGAAAGATCATAACCCTTCAAATTGGAAATACCAAAATATGCCTATTGAAAGGTCATAATCCTTCATATTGGATATACTTATATCAAAAGGTGCCTACTGAAGGGTAATAACCCTTTAAATTGGATATACCAATCAATGCTTATCGAAAGGTCATAACCCTTCATATTAGATATACTAAAAGGTGCCTATTGAAAGGTCATAACCCTTCATATTTAATATTTATTAAAGGTGCCTATTGGATGAAAATGTGTCTATTGACTGAAAAGGTACCTATTAAATAAAAATGTGTCTATTGACCAAAAATGTGTATATTAAATGAAAATGTACCTATTGAGAAGTTATAATTATTTAGGTATAAATACTAAATAGTGGTTCATATTTATTTGGTAACTTCTTCTTTTTCATTTTTCTTAGAAATGCAAGAAACTTGTGGGTTTTATTAATATCTAAAGAGGACGTGACATGTGGTGATCACCCAATACAAAACCCAACTGGTATGTTATGCATTTCCGTTTGTTAATCATTCAATACAAAATCTCAAAGTCAACCATTCTACAAATTTATCAAACCTATTTATTCTACACAAATAAAATAAATTTCCTGTATTTGTTTTGTTGTTTCTGCAATACTCATGGAGTCATCCTTTAGGTTGTACAACACCAATCCCAATAGTTCAACTGCAATGTGTAGATTAGATGAGTTCGGATCAAAGACATTAATACTTGAATAGAATTGTAAAATTTGAAGGTAGCAATGCCATTTATGCAGTAGTTTGTTAATCATCATCTAAAGTTATTTTGTAAAAAAAGCAATATAACTGAAGTTATTACAATTGATAGTTTTCAGATGTACTACACTTATAAATTACTGCAAAATAGGTATGACCTTTAAATCTTTCACTCCCTGTCAAGTATCAATACGTATATTTGTACCACCGCACACCCTTGATGCGATGGTCACTCCACAAGTATAAGTGCTTGTGGGGTGTGAGAGGCAAGGGCCAGGGTTCAAGTCTCTAAGAGAGAGATTCACACACATATACACCTAGATTAGGCTAGAGTAGAAATTCTATCTTGTATCAAAAAAAAGAAAATACGTATAATTGTTACTTTTTGAAGCTATGCATAATATTAGTGGGGAAAGGTGTAAACCTCAAATTGGGATGAATGAAAGATTATGACAATAAACCAAATGAGAAATTACTCTAAATTCCCAAAAATTTTGGTAGTTAATTTTTTGTAAGTCGTGTTTTTTTTTTTTTTTTGTTAAATAGTGAAAAGATCCAAGAATCAAGTCACACCAATGGTAGCAGCAATACTGAATGATTTTTTAAAATACCTTACGAGTGCTTTTCTTCTCAGATTTCTCATTCTCTTCCCTACGCTTTATCGATACTTTTCTTCTTAGTAATAAATTTTGGTTTTACTGTATATATCTTATGTGAAATAGTGAGTAGATACTGAAACTTAACAGGCAAAATGAAAAAGCACAACTGTTTGGTGTTTTTAAATGTATACGTGGCATAAATTTATTTTGCCACGTGGCGTAATAAGAAGTGGTCAATAAAAAGTCAAACATTTCAACTATTAGCTATTATATATATATATATATATATATATATATATATATATATATATATATGTGAAAATTGAAAATACTCAACCTACTTGATAATTGAAAAACTTGAAGTGAATCTTGAAATCTGGGGTGACTAAGAGGCTTCTCTATCACAGTCTGAATATAGGGTGGATTAAGAGGCTTCTCTATCTCAATTCGTATGTGAGGGCAATCAAGGGGCTTCTCTACCTCGAACTTATGGAAGGTAACCAATAGGCTTCTCTACCCCAGAACCTGGGATGATTGAGAGGCTTCTTTATCTTAATCTTGAATTGTGGCTACCAAGGGGCTTCTCTACCTCGATCTTATGAAACGTAACTAAGGGGCTTCTCTACCTCGAAACCTTGGATGATTGAGAAGCTTCTTTATCTCAATCTTGAGCTATGTCAACCAAGGGGCTTCTCTTAGGATTTTCTAGTCCTGCCCGTCAAAAAGAGTGATACAAGTGTTAAGTTCAAGAGATCACTTAACCTTACTCATCACAAACAAAGAGCCACAAAGCTCACTTGCTTAGTTGTGTATAGAGAAAACTCTATTTCAAAGGCCATTTTAAGGTTCACAAGAACTGATGTACACAAACACACACTGTTTTAGTTTTTTTTTTTCAATTTTTTTATTTTAAAAACAAAATAAAACAAAAACTAAAAACACACAAACAAAAACATGTTAAACAAAGTAAAACAAAGCATAAAACTAGACTGACTCAAAACATTAAAGCAAAACACACAAGCAATGCAAAAACAAAAACAAGAAGGGGAGAGAGAGAAGAAGTGAATAAATCACTTGGAACCCTTTTCCTTCCACACCTTGGAAGAACCTTTCCCTTTTGCAAACCCTTGAACCGGTGATGAGGGGGAAGGATTGAAACTGTTCAAGTTTGAAAGGAACATGAGGGCTTTGATAAGATCTCTAAGAGGAGCAAAAGAGGTTTGAAGCTGATTCTGGTTCCTAGATGCTATCATGCCATTGCTCTGTTATGTGGCTAACCACTTATAGCAATTTGGTCGAGTATGACCGGCAATACCACAATGATGATAGAGATGCTGCTTCTTCTGTTTAGGCTTTTGAGAGTTAGCCTTCTTAGTCCTAGGGTCTTTAGCCTCCTTCTCACGCTTAGGGGGTGCTCCTAAGATGGACTTACCCTTGTCTAGGTTCTCACTTGCTAATTCAATTTTATCATTATTGTTCTCAACTTTAATATTATTAGCAAGAGGAACAAAAATAGTAGTACTAGTAGAAGCAATATTAGATGAAGAGAATTAATACCCCAATCCTATTTAATCAGAAGCAGATTTTTGAATGATGAGCATCTCATCCAGTTTCGCACTTGATGTCCTTTCCAATTGAGCTGTTACTTGAAATAGCTCCGCTTCAAGCTTCTTGGCCTTCTTAGCCAAGAAATTGTTCTCGAATCTCATTGCTCCAATAGTCTGATTAGCTTCATCATACTTAGTGGAAAGCTCTTCACAGTCAAGTTCCACATCATTGAGCTTCTTGGTGGCTAGCCTATAGAGTTTCTCATGCTTCTTAGAAAGCTTGTACAGTTTCTCATAGGCTATATGGATATCATCTTGATCATCCATCTTTTCAAACTTGGATTCCACCAGTTCCTCTTCTTCATCCACATCTTCAACAATCCCTTCAATAGGATTGATAGTGGTAGTGAAGGCATTTAAAATTCCATCATCTTTATTGTCGGAATCATCCTCAGGCTCTGTGTTGCTCAAAGTAGCAGCAAGTGCCTTGCTCTTCCCAATGCTCTTGAGATATGTGGGACACTCCTGTTTCATGTGACCGAAGCCTTGACACCCGAAACACTTAGGTCCTGTGAGAACAGCGTACTGACCGCCATCCTTAGCATTCTTCTTTCCTTTATCTTGGCTCTTGAACTGAGAAGAACTAAATTGCCTACGGTTCTTGTCGAAGCCTTTTCCATTGGCTTTTTTCATGAATTTCTTGAATTGCCTAGTGATGTAGAACTTCATCTTAGAGTCTTCATCGTCTGATGACTCATCTGTCTCATTGCTTTTGGCCTTCAATGCCATGCTCTTAGCTTTAGCCGACTTGCCAATTCTAGTCAACCCTAGCTCATAGGTTCGCAGACTACCAACCAGCTCAGTCAGAGGAATCTTGTCAATATCCTTTGATTCTTCTATCGCCGTGATCTTGGCATGGAATCTTTCTGGCAGAGATCTAAGCACTTTTCTCACAATCTTGTGTTCAGGAATGGTTTCCCCATAATTGAAGGCTGAGTTCACTATGTCCTTGAGCTTGGCATAGAACTCATCAAATGACTCATCCTCCTCCATCTTAATTTCTTTGAAGCTAGTAGTGAGCCTCTATAGCTTCGAATCTTTGACAGCCTTTGTTCCCTCATAGGTTGTCTGAAGGATGGTCCATGCTTCCTTAGCGATTTTAGTGGAGGATATCTTCTTGAACTCCTCATTTGTGACCGCACTGAAATAGGCATTCAATGCTCTGCTATTGAAGTTTACCACCTTAATCTTAGCTTCATCCCAGTCGGCCGGTGCTTCTTTAGGCTTAGTCCAGCCTATCTCCACAGCTTGCCACACCTTCTCATCTAGTGACTGCAAGAAAGCTCTCATGCATACTTTCCAGTATGCATAGTTAGTATCATCAAACAATGGAGGTATAATAAGAGACTGACCTCTATCTATGACAAACAGGGGTCAATGGATCACACACAAAGATTAACCCTAATCAGAGTGTGCCTGCTCTGATACCACTTGATAGGCCAAAAACGTATTGACCCCTTGTGATGAATTAAGTTGATTAATTAGCCAAGTTATTAATTAATCAAATTAACATGAAAACGTGTGGTAGCACAAACAAATCACCAATAAACTAATGTATGCAGCGGAAAATAAATGGCACGGTGATTTGTTTACGAATGGGGGAAAATGTACACGGCAAAAACCCCACCGGGTGATTTTAAGGTCACCACTCCCGAAATTCCACTATTATCACAACAAGCGATTACAAGTAAAGGAATCCCAAGTACCTTACCAACCTACAAGTGAACCCTTACCCCAATACCCAATTGGACTTGTTCTGTAGTGACAATTTCTCCTTTCAATGCACGGCTCTCAAGTACATGACTAACCAATTGCGCGAATCTCAGTACGCGACTTCAATCACCAACTAGAGAAGATTGTTGGCTGCAAAGTTCTTCAATTTTTCCACATAATGAAGATCAAGAAGATGCTTGGTTACAAAACCCTACGATGCAAAAACACAGAAACTTCTTCACAAGAGAGATGAACTAGGGCAAGAACTTTGTCTCAAGTCACAATTTGCATAAACAAGGATTTCTCAATGCTTGTGCAACTTACATCACTTTGACGGCCCTTAAAATAATCCTTTTATATGTCTAGGGTTAGGAGAAAAGAAAGCCCAAAGACATATCCACGGATTGGAATCAAAACAGAACTCAGAATCTGTTTTTCTTAAACCTTGACAGATAGAGGTATCGAGATGCTGTCGAGCAGCTGTTGAGCCACGGGGCTGGAACAGCTCTTTAAACCTCGACACATGCTAGCTGTCGAGCTAGCTGTGAGCTTTAATGAACTTGCACTTTTCAGCTTGTTTCTTGGGCAGACTTGATGACTTCAACACTTGATCTTGAAACACAGTTTCTTGAAATATAAAACTCATCCTAATTCTATACAATCACAAGTAAAGTACGTTTTGTCAAAGGATTAGCCAATTACATAAATGAATGACATATGTTCTAAACAAGTGAAACACATATGTCCTAACAGAATGCCTAGTGGAAAAAGAAGAAAACCTTTCACTCATGTTAACACAAATCCTACTTCCATAAGGATCATGTTGTTGGGTTTGGAAATGGTTGACCAAGTGGATCAGTCCTTTGTTAAGGTTCACTTCCAAAGGATGACCACAGACTATTCTAACTGGCTGGTGAACAAGATTGTGGACAAGAAGGCTGACATGGTTTCTATGAGAGAACAATTCCTCAAAGAAAATCGAGAAAGACACGAGGCTGACAACTACAAGTTTAAAAGGAGGGTCAAAGATGGAAAAGTACCTAGCACAGATGAAATCAATGAACAACCAAAGGAGAAAAAACTGAAGAAAAAATTATCTTCTTTTTTTTTTTGGCTTTGAACATGTTTATTAAAAAAAATTGATGTGAAATTCTTAGGCTTAGGAATTATTTATGACTTCCAAGTTAAGGGTTCTTAGGTTTAGGAATTTTTAGGGCTTTGTTTCTTTTTAAGGTTTGGTTTAGGGTTTGGGCTCTGAATTTTGTGTACTGGTATAATTTAATGGAATGGTTTACTTTTGGGAACAACAATTTTTTTGCTTAATGGGTAAATGGTGGGTTAGGGGAAATTGTGATCGGACCAATGTATGGTTGCCTACATACCTCCTTGGTAGAAGGATCAAGTCATCACGTAGTTTAATTTTATTTGCCTTAACTTTTGCCTAGGCCACCTTTTCTGGTTTTCAACCTAGCAAGCTCTTTTAACTCTCATTTTGCGTAGATCGCCCTTTCAGGTTTTCAACCTAGCCCCCCACCCCCTTTTTTTTGAACCTCGGAAGGGAAATAACATAATTTACAACCACTTTAGACGTGGTTTTTTCAAACTACCGCCTCAGACATGGTATTTCTTCAATTGATCCATACTGGTTGGCTCAGAAAAAGGGTTTGCATCTAAATCCATCAACCTTACTGCTCCCCTAGAGTATATCTGCTTGATAATATATGGGCCTGCCCAATTTTGCTTGAACTTCCCGTTTGTATCTTGAACTAGGGCTCATATCTCTTTCAGCACTAAATCTCCTAACTTCAAATCTCTAGTTCATACTTTCTTGTCAAAGGCTTTCCTAAGTCTCCTTTGGTAACCTTGAATGTGATACAAGGCCTTGAGTCTCTTCTCATCCATCATGACTAATTGGTCATATCTACTTTGCAACCAATATGTCTCAAGGATTTCACTCTCTAGCACTATTCTTAATGAATAGACACCCATCTCAATGGGAAGAACTGCTTCCATCCCATACACCAATGAATAAGGAGTGGCTCCTATGGAAAATTGAATTGATGTTATATACCCCCAAAGTGCATAGGGTAATTGTAGGTGCTAGTTCTTGTAGTTCTTCATGTTCTTCTTCAAAATTTGCCCTATATTTTTGTTTGTAGCCTCAATTGCTCCATTAATCTAGGGACGGTAGGGTAAGGATCTATGGTGTTAAATATTGAACTATCACAGCAACTTCTCTATTTCTCCCTTGAAATGCAGCCCATTGTCATAGATATTGGTCTTAATGAATTGAGCAACTTTCTTTGAGTTCAACACCTTGTATGAGGCAGCTTTTACCCATTTAGTGAAATACTCAATAGCAATAAGTATGAATTCATGGCCAATAGATGTTGTTGGGTGAATCTTCCTAAAAATATCTATTCCCCATGTAGAAAACGGCCAGGGTGAAGTCATGGTATGCAATGGTGATAGGAAAAAAAATGTATTGACCTCTTGTGATGGATTAATTGATTAATTAGCTAAGTTTAATTAATTAATCAAATTAACATGCAATGTACTTGGCAGTACAAACAAATCACCAAATAACTAAATATACAGCAAAAATTAAATGACACAGTGATTTTTTTACAAATGGGGAAAACCTCTGAGGCAAAAACCCCACCGGGTGATTTTAAAGTCACCACTCCCGAAAATCCACTATTATCAAAACAAACGGTTACAAGTAAAGGAATCCCAGTACCTTATACAAACCAATAGTTAAACCCTTACCTGAATACCCAATTGGACTTGTTCTGTAGTGACAATCTTACCTTCTATTGCATGGCTCCTAGTACGTGACTAACCAAAAAATGCAAAGATCCCAGTACGCGACTTGATCACCAACTTGAGAAGGATGTTGGCTGCAAAGTTCTCTTGTTCATCATACGATAAAGATCAAGAAGTTGCTTGGTCACAAAACCATACAGTGTGCAAACACAGCAGCTTCCTCAAGAGAAAAAAGAACTAGGGCAAATATTGTCTCTGGTCACAATTTGCATGAACAAGACTTTGCTCAATACTCGCGCAACCCTAGAAGGCCCTTAAAATAATCCTTATATATTTTTCGGATTGTGAGAAAAGAAAGCCCAAACATACATTCACGGATTGGATGAAAAATAGTTCTAAAAAAACTGAGTTTCATAAACCTCGATAGACAGCCATCTATCGAGATAGCTGTCAAGCCATGGGCTTCAGCAGCTTTTAAACCTCAATAGATACTAGCTGTCGAGATTTAAAATCCAGAACTTCCTTACTTGATTCTTGGAAAAACTTGCATGGCTTTAACACTTGAACTTGAAACCTTGTTTCTTGAAGTATTAAACACATCCTAGATCTGCCTAATTACAAGTAAAATGCGTTTTGTCAAATGATTAGCCAATACATAAAATGTTGACATATGTTCCTTACATCAAATCACATATGTCCTAACAAATGGCATAGGCGGCATATGCTTCAGATCTCCATGGACTTGGCATTAATGGCACTTCTGAACAAAAGCTACGCAGTCTAGTTTCATAGTAGTCCAATAATAACCTTGTCTCATTATCTTCCATGAAAACATGTGTGCATTCATATGTGGCTCATAACTTGACTCATGAACCTCTTCAATTACTTCCTGTGCTTCCTTGGCAGTTACGTAAAGAAGGCGCATTCCATCATATGATCTTCTATAAAGCCTCTCACCATAAATAATATAATTAGTGGACAACCTTTTGGTGATCAATTGGTCATTCTTGTCTGCAGACTTTAGGTGTGTCCCATCCTTGAGGTACTGTAGGATGTCTGAATATCATTCACCTTCCATATTCTTTTCCTCATCCTCTTCTATTGACATGTAATAAGCTAGGTCTTCTTTTTGTTCCATCACTATTCGTCTAGCTTCATCTTCCTTAGGCCCATCCATCAAGGATGCCATTGTCACTAAAGCATCTGAAATCTAATTTTGCATTCTCGGCATGTATTGGTACTAGATCTTATTGAATTTTAAAGCCCACTTTTGGAGACATTCATAATCATGCATTAGCCTTTCTTCTTTGATCTTCCATCAATTTTGAATCTGAGCAATTATCAAGGCTAAATCACCATATACTTCAAACTCTTTCACTCCAAGACCTAGGGTTGCTAGTAACCCTATAATACAAGCTTCATATTTAGTAGCATTATTAGTGGCAGGAAAGTTGAGCCTACCAGAAAATGGGATATGTGTCCCTTTTAGAGAAATTAAGAGAACTCTAATGGCACTTCCTTTTTGATTAGTTGCTCCATCAAAATACATCTTCCATGATTCTACTTCGATCCCCATGATATCCTCATCTGGGATGTCTCCTTGGATTTCTTCAACTTCTTTAGGTGAACAGTGAGCCCAGTGATCAACAATTGCCCTCCCCTTCATAGACTTCTCCATTAGATATTTCAATGGGTCCATTCTTGCAATCAATAAGACCTTGTAAGCAAGCATATAGTGTCTAAGTTTGCGGGTTGCCCATACAAGTGCTACAAATGTTGTATCTGTCTCTTTGCAAGCAAAGGCCCCATTGTTGTATCTGTCTCTTCATAAGCCAACATCTTCTTACTGATGTAGTGAATCACATTCTCCTTTCTTGTCTCCTCTAGGTATTGAGCAAGCAAAGCCCTTATTTCTGTATTTGTAGTTCTGAGATACAACAACAATGGATTTTCAAGTATCGGTGGGACTAGTATTGGTGGCATTGTTCATTCCCTACTGTGGGAACTTCCTTCTTAAGTAGTCAAAAAGTGGTTCACATTGTTATGGTGTGTTGGGCTATGAATTTGCTGATGTACTGCATCCTCCCTAGAAACCCTCGGATCTCCTTTTTAATCCTGGGTGGCTTCATCTCCATGATTGCTTTGATTTTGTCAAGATCAACTTCAATTCCCCTTTAACTTACCATAAACCCTAATAGCTTTCCTGATGTAAAGCCAAAAGTGCACTTCTTTGGATTTAACCGCAACTTGTAGAATTGGATTCTTTTAAAGAACTTCCATAAAGCTGGCATATGCCCTTCACTATCTTTTAACTTCACTATCATGTCATCAACATAAATTTCTACTTCTTTATGGATCAAATCATGCAACCAATTAGTGGCTGCACATTGGTAAGTAACATCAACACTCTTAAGGACAAATGGCATAACCTTGTAACAATACGTCCCCCATGGAGTAATGAAGGAGGTTTTCTCCATATCTTCTAAAGCTATCTTTATCTAATTGTACCCTAAAAATCCATCCATAAATGATAGTAACACATGACCTGATGTATTATCAACCAAGATATCAATTTGAGGCAAGGGAAAATCATCTTTCGGGCTAGCCTTATTAAGATCTCGAAAGTCCACGCACATTCTCACTTTCCCATCCTTCTTTGGCAGCCAAACCACATTAGCTAACCATTCTGGGTAGTTGACCACTCTCAGAAATCCTACATTGTACTGCTTCTCAACCTCTTCTTTGATCTTGAGAGTCCACTCTAGCTTCATTCTTCTCAACTTCTACTTGACTAACTTCATGGTTGGGTCTATTGGAATGCAATGTTGCATTATATATGTATCAATCCTAGGCATGTCTTCATATGACCATGGAAATACCTCTTTGAATTCTATTAGCAATGCAACTAATGCATCTTTCTCAAAGGTGGTTAGGGTATTGCCCACTTGTATCATTTTAGGTTCATTATTAGTTCCCAAGTTAATAGGTAAGGTTTCTTCTTTTATAGGTTCTACATGCCCTTGTTTTAATTCCTTATTATTAAGAGTTTCTTTACCAATTTCAAAAATAAAAACATTCAAAGTCAGCAAATAAGTTGAATCAGAAATCATATTACAAGGAAAAAAGTTCTTAACAAACTCAGAAATAGACTTTATAGGAATACTATCACAAACAAACTCAATAAGAATAGTAATACTAGCAGAAATAGACTCAATAGGAATAGAGACAATTTTTTTGGTAGGAGTGACTGGCTCGACGGTCTTGATCTTCTTGGTAGGAGTGACCAGCTCAATGATCTTGAACTTCTTCATAGAGTCTTCCATGGGGTGGGCGGCTCCCTCCCATGCCTAGTTCTTCAACTCGGTTGTGGCTTCAATAATGGTGGGCGGCTCCTAGTGAGTTCCTTCTTCTCTTAGCCTTAGTACCATGTGATCTTCATCCATATAATTTGTGGCTTCACCATCAATCTCTATATTTGTGGGCTTGTTAGTCACAAAACCATCGAGGCACTCTATTCTATACATCCACTAACCAAACAAATCTTGCCTTCCTTGGTTGCTTGGATGGATGTATTAGGGGAGATATTCTAACTCATTCCCTTCCATATTTTCATCTTCACCTTCAAGACTTTCCAATTTTAGGTTTCTAAAACTGTGGATCATTAACTTTTGGTCTAGAATGGCCAATCTAGCATCTATATCATCTTTCTCTTCAGTGTATGGGGTTAGTGAGCCAAGTTCTGAATTGTGAAATGACCCCAACTTAGGAATTTCTCTACCATGCTTGTCATAATAAGGACCTGACCTTGAGCTACCATCAGTAATGTAGCTCCAATCTGAAGGATGCCTATAGGGGTAATCATCATAGTCTATATAATTGGCCTCTTCAACCTCCTCTCTTACAACTTCCAACACATTTTCTAGCCTATATTCATCACTTTCAGCGTCGCTCCTGTTAGGACATATGTAATTCATATTAGGAACATATGTCAACATTTTATGTAATTGACTAATCCTTTGACAAAACGCACTTTACTTGTATTTGGGTAGATTTAGGATGTATTTAATGGTTCAAGAAACAAGGTTTCAAATTCAAGTGTTAAAGCCATGTAAGTCTGTCCAAGAATCAAGTGAAGAAGTGTTGTTCATTAAATCTCAACAACTAGCTTGACAGCTAGTATCTATCGAGGTTTAAAAAGTTGTTTTAGCCCGAGGCTCGACAGCTACTCGATAGATAAGGTATATGTCGAGGTTTATGAAAAATAGATTTTCTGTTCTGATTTTCATCCAATCTGTGAATGTATGTTTGGGCTTTATTTTCTCACAACCCAAAACATATATAAGGATCATTCTAAGGGTCATCTAGGGTTGCGCGAGCATAGAGCAAAGTGTTATTCATGCAAAAGGTGATCGGAAACCTAGTTTGCCTTAGATCATCTTGAAGAAGCTGCTGTGTTTGTACACCGTAGGGTTTAGTGACCAAGAAACTTCGTAATATTCATCGTGTGATGAACTGAAGAACTTTGCAGCCAACATCCTTCTCAAGTTGGTGATAAAGTCACGTACTAAGATCCGCGCATCTATTGGTTAGTCACGTACTGGGAGCCGTGCAATATAAGGAGAGATTGTCACTACAAAAAAAAAATCCAATTGGGTATTAAGGTAAGGGTTCAACTATAAGTTGGTATAAGGTACTGAGATTCCTTTACTTGTAACCATTTGTTGTGATAATAGTGAATTCTCAATAGTGGTGACCTTAAAATCACCAGATGGGGATTTCGCCTCGGAGGTTTTCGCCATTCATAAACAAATTGCCGTGTCAAATTTAATTTCCACTACATTATACTTTATTTGATGATTTGCTTGTGCTACCACCCTCATTGCATGTAATTGAACCTAATTAATTCACTTGGCTAATTAATTGGTTAATTCATCATAAGGGGTCAATATATTCTTGGCCTATCAGCTCACCATGTTTATAGAATCAGTTTTAGCATCATTCTTTATATCTCTACCATAGTAGTCAACGTCATCATTAGATCGGTCTTCATAGAAAAGCCCCACATCTTCATCTTCTCTATCACTAAGGGGTTCACCCCAATCATTACCACTACATTGGCCATCATAGTCTTCACTATCGTCGCTTTCACTATTATTGATGCTGTCATCTTCACCATTTCCATTGTCATTGCTGCAACTATCACTACTACTATCACTCTTGTTGTTACTACCTTCATCATAATCACTAGGGGCTTCTCCCCTTTCCTCATCTTTATCACTTGTTCTTGCTTCATATGGGCTCTTTAGTGCATATTGGCAAGCTTCCCAGTACTCTTCTTGTTTTATATTGCAAATGACATCTCCCAAAAGCGTAGTCATTGCATCAGGGTCCATGTAATCAGCCCAATCAGTAGGGACCCAAGTTGTGTCTTCCTTCTTCAGCTCTAGAAGCTTGTTGTTGCAATCAAATAATAGCTCAAACCGAAGCACCATTGTTTTGACTTAGGATCGAATCTTGGTTTAGGGAATCCCCAATAATGTTGACTATCTCTAGCTTTAACAAACTTTCCATTCAATGTGGGAGTACAAGGCTTTAGGGGTTTCGGGGGACAAGGAACTCCCTTTGCTTTGGCTTTGGCATGGTCTATTCTTCTCACCTTCATCTCTAACAAGTCATCTTTAGTGGGGTTATAGCCTAGCCTAAAACTAGGCTTCTCAATTTCAAAACCATCCAAGGTCAATGGCTCCTCTCAGAATCAATACCAAAGATGGGCTTTGGTATGGTCAAAGCATCGCCATATATGGTAACTATGGCTCTTTTATGTGGAAACCAAACCTTTTGGTGTAGGGATGAAGGTACGACCTCTATGTCATGGATCCATGGTTGCCTAAGGAGTATATTGAAGCACGATGCTATGTTCAGGACTTTAAACTTCACCTTCTTAATCATTGGCCCAATAGTGAGTTCTAGTGTCACGGCTCCCAAGACCTCCCTTACACTATTGTCATATGCCCTCACATGAGGCCATAAGTAAACCCCATAAAGATATGTTGGCTTATGTCTTTTATAGTTGCTTGAGGACCTCATGCTCTTCAGCAGGTGTTTGTTGGGTGGTCTTATTCAAGGCTTCTACTGGGTTGTTTGTCTCCAAATGTAGGGGTTTGAAATGTCTCCCACCATTTGTAGATGTTGGGTAATTTGATTGGGGTTCGAAGTGTCTCCCCCCGTATACAAGTGCTTGGTTATTTGATTGGAGTTCGAAGTGTCACCCCCCATTTATAGGTGTTTGGTAACTTGCTTAGGGTTTGAAGTGTCTCCCCCCATTTGTACATGTTTGGTAACTTGATTGGGGTTTAAAGTGTCTCCCCCCATTTGTGGATGTTGGGAAATTTTTTGTTTCTATTACATCTTCACTCCATATGTCAAACCCTATAGTGGACATCATACCCATCAACTCTTCCCATGTCATCATAAAGCACTCGGGTAGGTCATAAATCAACTCAGACGGGCCTTCTTCACTTCCCTCTTCAGTCATCGAGCAATTAATCCTTGGTCTTCTCCCAAAATTCAAGTTGGGTAAGGGATTATTAGTGATGCTAGGCCTTGTAGGCAGTGCAATCACCTTATTATCTATTAAGTCTTGAATTGCATGACAAAGGCCAAAACACTTGTCAGTATCATGGCCAAGGCTTTGGTGGTAGGCACATCTCTTAGTCATATCAAATCTTGCAGGCAATGAATTTAGGATTGGTCTTAGATCTAAGGGATTTAGTAACCCCTTTGCTTTTAGCTTCTCAAATACTTGGCTCACAGGCATATACTGTTTGGGTTTATGCTCAAAAATCCAATTTATTGGCATGTTATAAATAATAAAATTGTTTAATTATATAAGACTATTTGTAACTAAACTAATGAGACATTATCATAGTCCATAAGAGGCATAGTATATGATTTATGTGATTTAGCCTAGAAGATATAAATCACAAGTTCTTTGTAAACTCAAAATTTTAGTTCGTAGTCGGTGATGAAATTGGGCATTTCATCTGCGAAGACTATAACATATCAACAGAGATAATTTGTCTTGATCATGGAAGTGGAGACTTCTAGTTGATATGTTAATATGTTTTAACAGTTAAAACATATTGAACTGGACCACTGTGAGATTTATTATTCTACAAACGACTATCAAATTAATAATAAATCTCATGACTTCTATTTACATGAACTCTCAATCCTGAGAGAATAATGAACCTAATCATGAGGTGTAGGTTGCTTTGATATATCAGGAATGAGATCTAAAGTCATGATCAAAACCTCAGTATGTTGTGCAGCCGTATTTAATGTTGATGGAACATATATTCTCAAGATATAATTCATAATCTCTTAACGGAGATATAAAATATTCTATTGAGATAAGTTTAATGGGTTTGGTTATTCAGAGTGTTAAGCCTAACCACTTTAGTAAGAAGTTACTAAAGTATATAGTTATGAAATTGGATTTAAATATATGATGAATAACTTAAATGATTAAACCAGATACTCAAGGATTAAGATGTAATAATCTTCAAAGTGACAGTCAACATTCATGATTTTGTATTACTACAAATATTTTAATAAAGGGGTTGCATGTATAATAAAGTCTTAGGATATAATTTATTAATAAGGCCTAAAGTGCAATTATATTTATATAGTGGTATTAAATATAATTAATGGTAACTTTGGACTTGTCAAGAGTTGACAAATAAGCCAAGGCCCATTGGAGCTAGAGTCTTATTTGTTCCCTTTTGGTCCCACTCCAAGCCACATACTAAAGCCCACTTGGAATGGCCCAAAAAGCTAGCCCAATTAGATAATCAGTTGTATATAAGGAGAAAAACATACAGAATTTCATAAGGTTTTATGAGGAATGAAATGGTGTGTATGTGAGTGTAAGACACTCTCTTATTCTCCCTTGAACACATACGTGTAAACTGATTGAGAGATCACACTTCTTGGGCAGAAGTGGAATTAGAGTGAAGATTAAAAGTGTTCCCAAGTACTTCTAATCATTGGTTTTGAATTTCACTGCACCAAGATACGCTTTCTTGTTTATAAATTCTGAAACTTACATAGTACATGTTGTCTATTGCGAATAAAGTAGATTTGTTAATTCTTCGCTACGTGTGTTTTGTATGTGATACAAACATGTATTTTTGCAACATATAAAACTCATGAAATTTTCTCCTAGGCCTTGGGGGTGGCCCTTTTGATATTTGCTCAAGGGCAATAGGAGCAATAAGTTGGTAAGGATCATTTTTGTATATATTAGAAACTTCTGCAGTTTTAGAATTAGATCCTAAATTCTTTTTAAACCTTGATGGATCCTCATTCTTTATGTTAGGATTAGTGCCCTTAAATCCTATTGTATAATACTATGTATGATATTATGTATGACATTATGTATGACTTAATATTGTGATTGATAAAGTTGTTTTATTATAATCTAAAATAATGGTAACATGAATATTGGACATTATCATATAATCCATGAGATGCATAGTATGTAATTTATGTGAAAAGTCACAGAAGATATAAATCACAAGTTCTTTGTAAACTCAGAATTATAGTTCGTAGTCGGTGATAAAATTGGACATTCCATCTGCGAAGACTATAACATATCAACTAAGATGATTTATCTTGATCATGGAAGTGGAGACTTCTAGTTGATATGTTGATATGTTATAAGAGTTAAGACATATTGAACTGGATCACTGTGAGATTTATTATTCTCCTAATGATTATCAAATGAATAACAAATCTCACAACTTCTGTTTATATGAACTCTTAATCCTAATAGGATAATGGACCTAATCATGAAATGTACGTTGCTTTGATATATCAAGAGTGAGATCTATAGTATGGGTCAAAATCTCAGTATGTTGGGCAGCCACATTTAGTGTTGATGGAACATATATTCTCAAAATGGAATTCAAAGTATCTTAATCGAGATATAAAATATTTTCTTGAGATAAGCTTAATGGATTCAGTTATTTAGAGAGTTAGGCCTAACCACTTTGGTAAGAAGTTAGGAAAGTATATATTTATGAAATTGGATTTCATAAATATATAATGAATAACTTTAAAGGATTAAACCGGGTACTCAAGGATAAAATGTAGTAATTTACAAAGTGGCAATCTACATTCATGACTTTGTATTACTATGAATATTTTATGACACGATTGGAGCATCTTGTATGACCATATCTAGAAGTAAAATCGAAGAAGAGAAGGTATGGATAAAAGGAAAAGAAAGAAGGAGAAAAAGAGAAAAGTAAAAAAAAAATGGCACAAAGTTTCCACAAGTTTGTAATTTAAGTGCATATCCCAAATAAAAGCATAAATGTAAAAGATGTTCTTAAAATACAACCTAACATCTTAAACCAAATCTAAAGTGCAAGTATGTGTGCTAAAAAGAAAAATAGTAAAAGCAACAAAAACAAAGTATGCTATGCTATGCTATGTCCGTGTCTGTCTGTCTATCTGTAGGATCATGGGAAGCGCCTCTTCCTCGAATGATGGCTCAGAGGTGACTTTGAACCTCCAACACTATCACCGCCATCATCATCATCATCACCACCACTGACATACCTGCCACCATATTGCTATCAGGAGTACTCAATCAACTCCAGCTTGAGGTTTCCCACAAGCCAAATGAGCACCTCATGCTCCTGAATAGTAGGCTAAATTTTGAAGGAAAGGTTGTTAGAACAAGTGTTGGGATGTAAGGGTAGAAAGGAAAGAAAACAAGGATGAAGGAGAACTCACCACCCGTATGCCTTCAAAAAAAGGGTAACTCGTGACATTTGTATTACGGCCAGCAGGGTGCTCTTAAGCAAAGCCATCAGGGTCGTAGGCATAGACCGACCAAGGCAAATGGGAGGGATCAATAAGAGCACCGACAATAAGGCCATCTTGACAGAAATTTTTCATCTAAATGTTACTAATGTACAAGAAACCAAATGATGACTGATTAAAGAAAATGAGAAGGCAAGAACACATACCAAAATGGTAAGAGAAGGCATATAGCGAGTCCCACTAAACTCATCACAGTCTAGCTCATCTATGCTTCAATTAATAAAGGGGATGCCCAACCCCCATAGGTCGTACTTCGCATTCGTCGTGGGACGGGGAGCAAGCATGAACATTAGAGGGTCCATGAGGACCCGAGGCCATCCTCACCCACTAGCTGGTAACACACCCTCTCTACCAAGTAGATCACCCTCAATCCACCACCCTCAAGAGGCTGAGAAAGACTAGAACCAACTATAGTAGCTGCCTACAAGCCCAGGTCCGCTACAGAGGCAGCTCTAGCCCAAGGGCTCCACATTATCTATGATAACACATGGAGTTAGAAAGAGAACCTTAAGAAGCACGCAAATAGTGGAAAGCAATATGTTCCTATTCCCTTTTAATTCACTTTTTTCCTAGTCTTTATCCTTTCTTCCCTAGTGTTTCCCTTTATTTCCCCAGTGTTTGCTCTCTCCCCCTCTCTCTTTGTGTTTTTCTTCCCCTTCCCACATGTTTTTCTTCGTTTTTTTCCAACCTCCTTTTTGCTTACCTTTTTTTTTTTTTTATAGTGGGGTTATCATCATTACCATTTTCCCACTTCACATGCATTTCCACTTCCACCAGAATCCCAAGGAATCTTCACACCTTTAGAGGATTCTCTTGGAATTTGTTCTGAACGTCAAATAGTATTCGGTAGTGGATTTCCCAAAGGCGTTGATAGTTCTTGGTTACTAACCTTAATATGACTGCCCACTCACCGACTTCTCACTAGCTTACTAGTTAGTATTGGGCCCAACTTGGCCTAAATGCAATACAATTCACCTCGAACACTAATCCTAGGACTCCTGCCCATTTTTTTAGTGGACTGATCCTGTCCCCACAGTGTTAGGCCTTGGCCACATGGGCCATTCTTGGTCACCGGAGCCCAAGCCCTTACAATAGCCGTGCACGATCCCATTTTCATGAAGTGGAGATGGGATTGGGGTTCTTCCGTTTGGTGGTCGGCTAGGTTTTCTCTCTCTTCTTCTTTCTTCTTTCTCTTTCACTTTTCTCTCTTTTAAAAAAATGACAATTAGACCTCGAGAAGATCAACTGTCACTCAATTAATGCAGTGGACACGACTGCTCACCCTTTACATGCAAGTGGCAACATCTATGACATCGAACGGTTAAGATGATTTGATGCTTCGATTACCAAGACATGTGTGAAAAGATACAAGTTTAGAGTTTTTTTCTTCCTTCTTCCCAGGACACTATATTCCTCCCGAGCCCATCCTTATCATCAAGAAATCACACAATAAGTCTTCTTCCCTCTATCAATCTCCTAGTTGGTTAGGTAGGAAAAGAAAAGGGGTTTTTCATACCTCTTAAGAACTAACGTAGATGTAGAGTCTTTCAAAACTAGGTTCAACATTCCTCATGACGTGAACATATCACACTATCATGAGAGTGATATAAAAGACCAAAAGTTACCCCATGTAGTCTTTTTTTCCTTTAATGTCAATATTAGAGGGTGGGGTTAGATTTCTCGTAGAGCCTTTGTTGCTTTGGACCCTAGGTTTTTATATGCTTAGCCTTGATCAATGTTTGCCCAACTTTATAGGGTAGTCAATTGTGTGGGGCATCTTAACTAATTATATAGCCTCAACCTTACCCATCATGATATTAGCTTTTTGTATGCCATTCAAAGGATTCTGAAGAATGGGTATTATCTTCAAACCCAAAGCATTATGGTCAGACTGATTTCCTACCTCCCCGACTCCAACAAGAACTCAGCATGGGAGTTCGTGAGAGCAAGTGGAAATTGGTTGAATGGTGAACTAAACTGCCTAACCTCTCCACGTTAGATGGGTTGATACCCCATCATATCTAATGTTTCTTTAGGAGTTTTTTTATGACATTTCTAATTTATTTCATTTTCCTTTATTACAAATTCCAAAAGATTCAAGCTCGACCTGAACGTTGTACGAGCTCAGGATTTAAACTTCGTGCTGCACTCAGAAATTTTCGTCCACTACAACGGGTAGTTGAAAGCATCCCACTTAATTCTTGGGTGCGTTCCCTCAAAAACAAGCTACCAAGATTCGCCAGGAGCTCTAACAATCAGAAGCCCCTTAATGTCTTATCTTGACATTCGAATACCAAGATTCCTACCAAACGGGCTCACTAACAAGGAAGCTAAGCACCAAGGACCCAGAATAGTCCAAGAAGGCTCCCTTGAACCAAATCAGGACGACTCAGGTGACATCGTGTTCCAAGGTCAGGCAGTGCACATCCTAGTAGAAGCCCCCTTGTCATAAATGTTTTAATCACCCTAAATCCAATCAAGGGGGCTTTGGAACACTGGTTTGCTACAGCACAACTTGTCAAGGGACAGGTTATGCCTCAAATAGCTCTTTAGCAAGCCAATCCCCCTCCCGTGCAGTAGCAACGACAAAAGAGTAAGAGGGTAGCCGAGGACCACCTCCTTGAATCTAGTACCCTTTTAACCAATCAGCCCCCAAGGAGCACTACCGTGACTACCCCAATCCTCCAATCTGGGGAAGCCACTTAAGGGGCAAGCCCTGTCAATCAACCAATGATGATTGAGCCCCATATGGCTTCCACCTCTACCTCTTCTTCTAGATGGGAGTGTACCCTTTAGTTGGGAGATAAAGTTCTTCCAACCAACTCTTATGTCCAAACTTGGCGAAATGGTCTTTATAATCAAATCTATGATAGCCTTGGCAAGGCCCTTTTACTGCTTGTTGACATAAACCACAACATAGACTGTTGGGATGAGCACATCATCTCGAAGCTGAAGTGGCACACCAAAACTGTAACTACATTTATTTACCATTCGTCTTTTGTTATTAAGTCTTGACTTCTTTCAATTTAATTTCAATTTTTCTAAGTGTTAACACTCGGATCATACCCAACTGACTCACATGGTGGAGGGTCAATTTAAAGGTATCACGGAAGTGGCTAACAAAGAAAAGGCTCTGAAGTAAGTAGTCGAGGCCAGTCTGAATGAAAAGACCCTAGAGCTAAACTTGGTGCAACGTCAAGTCACCACAGAGGAGAGGGCTCGGGAGTTAGCTGAAAAAAACTCCAAGGAGATGCAAAGGAAGCTCAATGAAGCAAAAGTCAAGCTTGCTAAGGTTTCCAGCATCGTCTCAACCTGGCACAAAGAACTCGTTGATCTTAAGGAAACAATGAAACCCCAATCTCAAGGATGCCGAAAACTCGGTCGAGGCAATCATCTTCCAGGCTTGAAAGTTTGGGTTCGGGAAGGCTAGATGGAAGCAGTCAATGTAGTCGGTGTACTCGAGGGCTCCTTCTTCAAAGATGGCAATCAAATCCCCTTACCCAATGATCTACCCATTGAAACTCAGGTGGGTGAGCAATCAAAAGACACCGAGGAGGAAGAATGGGAGGACAGCCCTAGCATGAGGGAGTTATCTCAAGAAATTGATGCCTGTATGGTTGTACTTGATGAAGAAAATCCAACCACCACTACTCCTACTGAAGCACAGAGCTCCCCTTAGTTTACTCTTGGTTCAATCCCCCCGTCTGCTACTATTGCTTCTGTCACAACCTCTGCTGAGCCCCATGAACCCACCTCCTGATCGGGCAATCTGTTTCTTTCTTTTACTCTGTTTTTCTGTTTTGTTGTTCTTCCCCCTTTTCTTTAACAAATTGGTTTAAATTTTTTAGCATTTGGACAGTTGTAACATGGTTTGTGTATTAAACTTTATTTGTTTCATGCTATGCCGAACGCTTGTTTCTTAATTAGGTTGTTTACTTACATATTCATTTTGTTTCCTCATGATATTTAGTCTACTTATTTTATTATTGATTATGTATTAATTGAAGGGTGGTTGTATGACCAAACTCTTTTCATACACGGAGTCCCTTAATTCAAAGTGAAATCATGAAATCTTACCACGAAAAAATCCTAACTACAAATAGTCGGTACCATACTTGTAAAATCTCCCATTTCATGCTCAGTCGGTTTACTTACTATCACCCCGTGAACTATGGATTCAAATAATGGGTCCTTTTAACCGAAGCACTCCTTATGATGATAATCCTTGAATAAAAGATTCCTTTAAGGTTTCCATCTAAAAGGTGACTATGGTCAGGCCGGGCCAAATTTCTATCCTTAGAAACATATGTTAAGGTTTCCACCTGGTTGGTGATGAAGGCAAGTCGAGGCTAGGTTTCTGTCCTTAGAAATATATTGTCAAGGTTTCCACCTAGTCGATGATTAAGTCCAGGCCAAGGCTAGGTTTCTATCCTTAGAAACATATTGTTAAGGTTTCCACCTAGTCGGTGACGAAGGTCAGGCCGAAGACAAGTTTTTGTCCTTAGAAATATATCGCCAAGGTTTCCACCTGGTCAGTGACTAAGGTCAGGCCGAGGCTAGGTTTCTGTCCTTAGAAACATATTGTTAAGGTTTCCACCTGATCAGTGACGAAGGTTAAGCCAAAGACAATTTTCACTCCTTAGAAATATTTTATTAAATACACACACACACACACACATATACGCTTCTCTTTTTGCTTGTAATTTACACAACACAAGATAATTGAATTCCTTCTACTTTCACTATTCAAGTTTATCTAAAATTTCGAACATGCATCTCACACTTTGCATTACATTCATGGGAAGTAACTTTTTAGATTACAAACGTTCCATGGTCGGGGCAAGGGTTTTTCTTCCATGTCTTCCAAGTAATAAGCTCCTACTCTAGCTGTTGCTATTACTCGGTAAGGTCCTTCCCAAACATCTTTCCACAAAATGAGGTCTCTTGCCATGAACCCCCGAGGCCTTACCTTCTTGTTAAATCCTTAAGCCAACTTTTGTTGATAATGAGCAAGCCAAATAGATACCATTTCTCACCTCTCTTCCAAGGCGTCTAGACTACCTATCATGTGCTCATCATTATTGCTTCATGTAAAGTTGGTCACTCTCATACTTGACAAGCCAACCTTTATCGGTATGACTGCCTCCGTGCCGTAAGTCATGGAGAAGGGAGTTTCACCCATTGATCTTCTAGAAGTTGTCTGATAGGCCCATAAGACATTCAACAGCTTTTCCACCCAATTTCCTTTCACCCCCTCCAATCTCTGCTTCAAGTCATTAACAATTGTCTTGTTTGTTACCTCAGCCTGCTCATTGCTTTGAGGATACATGGGTGATGAGTACCTGTTGGTTATCCCAAGACTACAACAATACTCTCAGAAAGTCTTACTATCAAACTGAAGCCCATTATCTGATATCAGTACGCAGAGAACTCCAAACCTTGTAATGATGTTTTTCCATACGAATTTCTTCACATCCACGTCCCTAATATTTGCCAAGGCCTCAGCTTCCACCCACTTGTTGAAATAGTCTGTTGCTACCACTACATATCTCTTATTCTCCAATGCACAAGGGAATGGTCGAATTATATCTAGCCCCCATTGGGCAAAGGGCCAAGGACTAATGATCGGGTTCAGATTTCCCCTAGGTTGGTACAGGATAGGGGCATGTCTTTGGCACTGATCACATCTTTTTACATAGTTAGCTGCTTCTCATTGCATATTCGGCCACCAGAATCTTTGAATCATAGCTCAATGGGAAAGTGATCTTCCCCCCAAGTGCCCCCCACATATCCCTTCAAAATGATGTTTTTCCATACGAATTTCTTCACATCCATGTCCCTAATATTTACCAAGTCCTCAGCTTCCACCCACTTGTTGAAATAGTCCGTTGTTACCACTACATATATCCTATTCCTCGATGCACAAGGGAATGGTCCAATTATATCTAGCCCCTATTAGGCGAAGGGCCAAGGACTAATGATTAGGTTCAAATTTCCTCTAGGTTGGTGCAGGATAGGGGCATGTCTTTGGCAACAATCACATCTTCTTACATAGTTAGCTGCTTCTCATTGCATATTCGGCCACTAGAATCCTTGAGTCATAGCTTGGTGGGCAAGTGATCGTCCCCCCGATTGCCCCCACATATCCCTTCATGAAGCTCGACTAGCAACTCGACGGTCTTGCTCGAGTGAAGACACAATAAGTATGGACCTCCAAAAGAACATCAATACAACTCTTTATCCTTAAATAACCAAAAACAAGTCGACGTTCTCTGCCTCCTTCTCATCCATCGGCAAAGACCCATCAAATAAAAATGCAAGATAATGATCCAACCAACTTGGCTCCTCCATCGACATAACTGCTACCACTATCTGCTACTCAATGCTTGGTTGCTACAACAACTCCACAAAAATCATTCATGGAAGCAATCATCTATAGACGAAGCCAGCATGGCTAAGGAATTGGCATGACTATTCTGACTTCTCGACACTCTGACTACACTAACTTTCTGGAAGTTCGCCCGTCGAGACCCAAACAACTTTAAATACTGTGACATGCAATGGTCCCTTGCCTCAAAGTTCCCAACTACTTGACTCACCACCAATCTTGAATCCAAGAACACTTCCACCTCCTCAGCCCTGAGCTTTAGGCATGCTCGGTTTAGATCAGTAAAGTTAACGCAAACTCTCCATTTATCGTTCTGCTTTTTCACCACCACCATATTAGCTAACCATTCGAGAAAGAATACTTCCTTAATGGCCCAAACTATTTTAGATTCTCCACTTCCTCCTTCACTACCTCTACATAAGGCTTCACGAACCTCCTCAATCTTTGTTTCTTCGGTTGAACCAAAGGGTCTACATTTAACTTATGCATGATAAAAGCCAAGTTGACCCCGGGCACTTCGTACGGACTCCATGCAAACACATCCAAATTTTGAACCAACGATAATAAAATGTCCACTCAGTCTTCTACTGATAAGCTCTTTCCTATCCAGAAATACCTATCGGAATACAGCGTAATTTGTGTTTGGACCAACTCTTCCGCACTGTCTACCCCCCTTAAACCTTCGGTTATCGGTAATTACTATAACTGCTCCTGATCAACTTGGTCCTTCTGCTTAATTTCGTGGTTTATTGCTGCCACTGAGCACTACCTTGCTACCTTTTAATCAGCCCAGACTATTGCGACCCCATCTTCTGTAGGGAATTTAACCTTCTGATGTAGTGTTAATGGTACTACCCCTATGGCATGGATCTAAGGACGCCCTAAAATCGCCATGTATGGTGAGAAGGCACTAACCACGATAAAATTCACTTCCACTTCTTTTCCCTCAATCACTACCAAGAGCTTTATCTGTCCCTCGGGCGTAACTATTCTCCCATCAAACCCTACAAGTGGGGTGTCATATCTACTCAAATCCTCAGGCTTCAGCCCCAACCCCTTATAGAGATCGGGGGACATGATCTCAGCTCCACTCCCTTGATCTATCATGGGCCTCTTTACTAGGAATTTACCAATCCAAAAAGTCACCACCAAAGCGTCATCATGTGGTTGGGACATTCCTTCCAAATTTTCTTTACTAAAAGTGATTAAGACTAAAATCCTCCTAGGCCTCTTCTCAAGTCAATCTGCAACATCTATCTCAGGCAAAGTCACTACACTTAATATGCCCCTTTGACTATTCAAACTTACTCCCCGAAAGGTTGCATAAATAACCTTAATAACCTTAATAACTCCTAAGGGAGGAGGAAGGGCACGATCACATCAATTTCCAGATCCCTAGCCTACACTTTCTCCTTCTTGGCCGACCAAAAACTCCTTGAGATGCCCAGCTTTTACTAATTGCTTCAAGGATGTTATAGACAGGTTCCTTGAATGTCACATTAACCCCCTCGGTATGCTATGTTGAGCTTTCCCAAGGGACCCTTGGCTCTTTCCTAGTTCTCTATTGGAACTTCTCGGGACAATATTCTTTTCGATATTATGAAGAAGCCAAAGCTTTGCCTTTGCCCTGTAATCAATCATCTTCTAGTCTCTTATTCTCTTCAATCCTTCTCATCAGTTGATGCATGCCTTCAAAAGGCGGCATGGTCAAAGAATCTCTCAACTCCGACTCCTCGGGGAGACCTTACTGGAAGGTGCTAGCAACTACCCACGCGTTTCCCCTATCTCAATGTATAGCTCCCAATACCTATTCGCATAAGATCGAAAGATTTCCTCACTTCTCATCCTCATGGACAATAAAGCATCTATCGGCTGAGGAACTTTACTACAAGTTATAAGGGCCCCAAACAATTGCATCAACTCCTAAAATTTTGGATAGACCCTTTCCTTAAACCATTAAATCACCTCATAGTTGTCGGCCCAAGACTGGACAGGAATACCTTACACATTAAACCATCATTATGAGAATAGAGCGACATCATTTGAATATAGTGACTTACATGCTCCACCAGATCGGTTTTTCCGTCATAAATGGTGAATGCAGGTCAGGTGAATCGTCTCGACATTTCCGTGTGCTCAATCTCATTGGAAAATGGCATCCAATGGGGAGATTCATGGCATCTATAGCGGAATTATGGTGTCCGTACCTTTCACAATGGGGAGATTCGCAGTAACGCCCATGGGATTTGTCTCTCGATCAACGCGAACCACTACCTCAACATGATTCTCCCACAATGTAGTCAAGGTCGTCAAAGGAATCCTCCTAGTCTCTTCTACGGTGTTGACCCCTCAGCATAATTTCCAAATCATTAACCTGCTTCCGTAAATTCTCCAACTCTCATAACCGATCATTGTAATGGGACCGCTCGAGGATATAAGACACAGTTTGTTCCCCCTATGAAGATCCCTCATCAGAGTCTACCCTTGTCTCGTGCCCGTCTTGCATGTGCTACTATTCCTTTGTATGCTCCCTTTCTAGCGTCCTACGACCCCTTGAGGAGGCCCTTGAATGATTTCCTCCCATAAAATCCTCTCCAACATGCGGACCTTCCTTAGTTGGACAGTACTAGGCTAGCTTAAAGCCTTAAGAAGAGTAGGATCCCCACAGACAGCACCAATTGTGGTCCCCAAACCTCTTCAAGTCGTAATACTACCCTAAGTATTTGGGCCTCAATTTATTTATTTGTGGGCTTTGTTGCAATCCTACAATTTGAGCTGCAAACTTCACCTAGTCAGTCCAAGCTGTATCTTTCTCCATTTATCCTTACTCACGCCTACTTCCCTATTCCCCTATAATTCCCTCTCTTTTTTTGTCTTTATCCCTTCTTCCCTAGTGTTTCCCTCTATTTCCCTAATGTTTGCTCTCTCTCCCTCTCTCTTTGTGTTTACCTTCCCCTTCCCAAATGTTTTTCTCCATGTTTTTCCAACCCTTTTTTTGTATACCTTCATCTTTTTTTTATAGTCTCTCATTAGTGGGGTTATCATTATTACTATTTTTCCACTTCACATGCATTTCCACTTCCACCAAAATCCCAAGGACTTTCACAACTTCAGATGATTCACTTGGAACTTGTTCCAGACGCCAAATAGTGTTTGGTAGCAGATTTTCCAAAGGTGTTGACAATGCTCAGTTACCGACCTTAATCTGACCACCCCCTTGCCGACTTCCCTCTAGCTTACTAGTTAGTATTGGGCCCAACCTAGCCTGAACGCAATACGGTTCACCACGAACGCTAATCCTAAGACTTTTACCCATTTTTTCAATGGACTGATCCTATCCCCACAATGTTGGGCCTTGGCCACATAGGCCATTCTTGGTCACCCGAGCCCAAGCCCCTGTAAACAATGTACAAGATTCAGAAATAACAGTTTGCAAGATGACAATTTGCAAGATTCAAAAATAATAGTTTGCAAGATGACAATTTGCAAGATTCAGATATAACAGTTTGCAAAAGGTTATGGTACAGTTCATAAGATGATAGTTTGAAAGGTTCAAATATGGTATAGTTTGCAAGACACATATATGGTAAGGTAACAGTTTGCAAGATATGGGTATAAATGTGGCTAGAAAGAATATGGTACGTAGTTCTAACCTATGTGGCATGTGTATGTATGACCATAAGAATAAGAATGCATGAACTACAAGAGAAAAGGGAGAAACTAACTTCAAGGAGCTTTCAAGGTCCCACTAGCTGGCACAGTGTCCCCCTATTGAGAGTGTCTAAGGAGGAGTAGAAATAGGTCAAGCACACCGACTCCCAGTTGGTAGTCTAAGCCCTCTCAAAGTATCAAAAAAGGGCCAACCACCTCAAGGGCACCATCTGCCTACCATTGGCAAATAGGTACGTCCTTAATAGGTATAGCCAAAAGACCCTAGCCATCTGGATGCACTCCTCAGCCATCCCTTATGGACAGTGCATGAAGTCTGACTCAAGATTAATGTAGCAAATCATTTTAGTAGGATACCTCCTCCCAAACAGGTCCACACCCAGCAAAATTCCCAACTCGTCCTCCAAACTAATTAGGACCCCATCAAACCATAAGCCAATAATGTAGTGGAAGCCATGAGGAGTGATGGTCATCCCCCAGTCAGCAATGTGGAAGGTGTGGGTAGTGTCCCACCACCTTTTAGCTAAGGTCTACACCAAGATAGCACAAGCAAACCTCTCAGGCATCAAACAAATAATGAGTTCAAAACCCATAGCACGGATGTGACCTCAATTCTCCCCGGTAAGGATGTTGTACCACACCAAGACCTGGTTGGTACTGGCCCTACCAAAATATGGGGCTTGCAAAAAGAGAATGGGATTAAAATCATGATTAGGAGAAAAGAATGATGGGGAAATAATATTGGATTCACAATAGGATGAAATATGACATGGGACATATAGTTGAGTGCAAAAATGGTGAAGGATGATGTTAGAATTGAAAATTGAAGAAAAACAGATGAAAAGGGAGCTAAAATGCCCAAACTAGGGTTTTTGCTTAGCGCCATGCATGCGTAGGAAAGATACTACATATGCAGAGCTCTGCACGCATACACAGGATAGAACTTGCATGTGCATAAACTAAAGAACAGATACATGCACATAAGAATAAGTTTCCATACACATGAATATAGGTTGCACGTGCAAGAACATGTCTGTGCATGCAGGCCCAAATTTGCACACACAAGAATGAACACAAGAAGGCGTCTTCGACATTCTCAAGCTTTTCTCAATCAAAACTTAACCTACACATGTTCCTACCCATCCTAAAGTTTCAGGTTTACATCAAAGGAAAACTTTAAAAATGAGAAAATTTTGAAAAACTTTCTAATCTAGCCCTTGCACCCTCCAAAAGGTGTGTGTTGTGATTTGTAGGTCAAGAGAGGAGCCGTTGTTAGCCTTACCACTCCATTCCATTAGGTGATATGGAAGGCATCAATAGAGAGGATGTCGGAACTCTTCTTGGGTGGCATTGAAAGAGATGAGAGAGTTTGAAAGAGAAGTTGAGATTGAAGGAGAAGATGAGAGTCAATGAAGGAATGAGAGAGAAGCAAAAGTTTTTTGTAGAGGGAGTTAGAGAATGTGAAGAGATAAGGGAAGATAAAGAGAATGAAAAAAAAAAAGGAAAAAAAAGAGATGAAGAGGCAGGAACACACCCGATGGCTAAACTACATGTAATTTATGCCTCCTCACTAAACTACGTGTAGTTTAGCAAAAAAAAAATTTCAAATATCCCCATAGTATTCCCAAGAAGCCAGAAGTACAAAGGAAAATTCAAATATATGCCCCAAAATGAAAAAAAAGCCCTTAATAGGCAAAGAGCATGAAGACCCTAAAAGAGCACCTCAATGGATTGAAACCATCAAAAGCATCCCTAGTGGATTGAAATTATCAAAACATCCCTCAATGGACAAGAAATCATCTTGAAAACTCCTCCATGAGTCAAGATCATCAACTAAATCCCAAGTAAATCAAATATCATAGACGGAATCCCCCATAAGTCCAAGGCATAGAAGCAGCTCCCTCAAGACTTGCAAAGCAAAATTTCCACAAGAGAGTTTGGTAAAACCCCTTCAAGGGTGGAGCCAACATCAATCCTCAGTAAGTCATAAGAAAGAAGAAAATAATTATTCCCCCAGAGGAAGAAAGTTCCCCAATGAACAACACACCATCAGAAAAATCCCCAGTAAGCTACCCCCACCTAGTGGGCCATACACCATCAAGACTTCATGGTAGGTCAGAATCATCACCAAAACATTTCTCAATAGAATTATACTCCCCAGTGAGTCCTCCAGTAGATCTTTCATCCAAAAATAGTCAACTAAGTTAGAACACATAACTTGTGCACATATTCCCCAGGAATTGAATATGCAAGCAAAGATCCCATACAGTACAGAAATCATGCACATATCCTCCAGGTTTTGAACATGCAGACACGGATCCCATACAATACAAAAATCGTGCACATATCCTATGGAAATTGAATATGCGAGCACAAATCCCATATAAGTTAGAAAGGAAGAACATGGAACTCACATGGCTCCAGGAATTGAATATGCAGGCACAAATCCTATATAAGTCAGAATTCATGCACATATCCTTTGAGAATTGAACATGCAGGCATTTCATACAAATTTCGTGCACATATCCTACGAGAATTGAACATGCAAGTGCAATAGAAGAGGTAGAGATAGAGACCAAGGTCACCCCAAGGCAAAAGCCTCACTAGAATAGATATAGAAATAGAGATGGAAGACAAGTACCACCCAAAGAAGTTTGAGGCAAGAGCCTTAGATGGACACCATAGATATATATCCTTTTTAAGCTCGTAAAAGCACCCTTGTTTTTTTTTTTTTAAGCTAGTAAGAGCACCTTTTCTGTTTTTCTTTTTAGTGACTTTAGGATAGTGAGTCACTCACCTTTTTCTTACAATTAGCAAAATAGGTTCTGGGATATTGAACCAGTCATTGCTCGTTTCCTAAGCAATAAAGGTGGGAATTTGAATATACGAAATCCCACGCAACTATTTAGAGTTGCACCTCGCCCCATATATATGATGTCTGTCATGTGCATAGGTTGGGCCCGAGCCATACATCGAAACAAAATGTTTTGTCTCTTATTCTTTTGATTTCATTAGCAAAGCTCACAAATCAAAAGAGAGAAATCTGTAAACACTGCATTTTATACCCCTTATAACTCGGGCTCCTGTTCCCCAATGATGTTGAATTCTAAGACCCACGGTTGGTTTAGGGCCCAATTAGATGTTAAATTGACTTGAGAAATGTTAAAATGGAAAATATAAATTTTAATGAGCAAATAAATCTATTTTTAGAAAAATGAGGCCAAGTAAACCCTCACTATGCGCATGTAAGGATCGATCTGCATACGCAAGCACGATCTTACGCATGCATTGTGAATTCCAAAAACTAAACAAGGCAAGTTTTCTGCATTAATGCTGAGGTTTGGACCAAATCCCACACCATCTAGGAGTCATTCCAAACCCCTATTTTCACATTAAGTAGCCTTACATGGTAAATTTTCAAAACACACAGAAATCCCATGAGAAAACACTAAGATTAACTAGAAATAGTGAATCAAAGAGGTAGTTTTTCACAAAACATCCTCAAGTCAATTTTCTTTTGATTAGGGCCTTTTCTGGCCTTTATCTTTGAGTTTAAGATTAGTAATCACTCTTTTATTAAATTGTGAATAGATTTGACTGAGATGAACGATCAAAATCAAGCTTGAAGAGATTTTGTTTAAGGTATCTAGTCTAAACTTTCCTTTTTCTTTTATTTTCCTTTTTGCACTTTAATCCTTTTGGCTACTTTAGTTTCTTGTTGTAATATGTTTTAATATGTTCATGTAGCTTAGGTTTATGTATTTGTATGTCTAAAATGCATGTTAGGATGTTAGATTTAGCGTTTTAAAGCTTTGCTGTGTTCCTATGGTTTCTGGGCAGAAATCAACATGCACATAACCTTCTAGTGCACGTAAACTTGATTATGCGAACATAGGGTTGTTCATGCGTCCACATGAACTAGCCCAAAAAACCTAATTTTTTTTCATCTTTTTTTGCTTCTTTCATGTGTATACTTCTATTTAGACTCTTTTCTATGTTTTCATGATTTTAAGTTTCTATTTCACATGTTTAATTATTAGTTTGTCTCTCACATGTTAGAATTAGGGTTTATCTTATGTTGCCTTGTTTTGATGCCATGAACATTCATTCACATGCTCATGCATAATGCCATAGGTGCTGAGTTATTGTAAGGTAAGTGAGGTAAGTCATGCATTCACAATGCACATGCATTTGTAATATGATCTTGTTTAGGTTTGATGATATGATTGTATTCTAAGTGCCTTGGGTGATAACATGATTTTTCTTGTTTCTACTTTAAATTAATGTTCATATGTTGTTGCCTTGTTTGAAAAGATATGCTATGTCATGATTAGATGAATGTTAGGAGCTATCATGCTAAATGAATGCTAGGTTGGTTAACATGTATGCTAGATGTATGTTAGGCTTTGTTCGACAAGCATGATAGATATATGGTTAGGGATGATTGATGTCATGTTGTGTGTTTAGATGCATGTTAGTGCATGTGTGTGTGTATGTGTGTGTGTATGTGTGTGAGTTAGATGACAATATTGAGTGTGCCTTTAATAGGGTTAAGACATAAAACACAATAAGAGGAAGCCAACCTTATGGTTGGGCAGTTTTGGGTGCCTAATACCTTCCCAAGACCGTAACTTAACTCCGAACTTATATCTTTGATAGTAAGATCAATGGTCCTTTCTCGAGAGGACGCTATATATATGGTTCCCAAACCATTGCAAAAACTAGGTGGCGACTCCACATTCCGTTGTGTCCACAATCCCCCTTTTTTGGTGGGAAGTAAGACTTGGCCTAGGGTACACCATGGCGGAAGGTGTAAATGGAGTTGCCACCTAGTTTAGGTCTAGGATCCATAAAAATAGCACCCTTCGTGGAACGATTGTTCTTTACCATAGCACGTGTCCGAAGTTTAGGTATGGGAATGGAATAATCATCCTAAGCCTAACATTCACTTATCATAGCATTAAGCATCCATTTCTATATGACTTATGTGCACATTCTCAGGGGGAGAAAATATATCTCATGCACATTCGTAGGGGGAGAAATTCCATAAGGGAGATGCATCTACTAAAGAGGAGAAGACATTTCTTTTCAAGAAAACCTTGCTTTGTTTTTTTTACTCTTTGCTTGTTTTCTTGTTTTGCTTTATGGTGCTTTAAGTTATGTTTAGTATCTGTGCTTTGTTGCTCTCATCACATCGTGTTTATGTGTTGGACATGCATACATCCTTATGCTATTGTGCTTTATTGGTTGCATGTTTGGATGATCATTGGCTTTGCCATGTGATCATTGTAGTCATTTCCATATGACTGTTTTGTGTTGATCAAGTTGCTCATATGTTTCACATCATGTTTACTTGATCGCATTTTTACTTATTACATTATACTTGTCCTTTTATTACTTGTTTTACCTTAAGAGTCTAATGTGCTTTGTGCAAGTATTTCAGGTTACAGGTATTTTGTTACAAGTTCATCAAAGGTTTTATATTTAAGTGTGATTGAGTTTTACCATTGTTCCCAAACTCACGCTTAAGTCTAAAGTCTATTATAGGGTGTTTTTGTCATGGAGCCGAAGGGGGAGATTGTAATGTTGTGATTTACAACTATGTTTTATGTTGGCTTTATTCCATGACAAAAAATGTTGTAATTGCAATAATTTATTTCCTTCTATCTTGTGGGATTTTATTGTATTAGGTTTAGTATTAAGTTGGTGAAGAATCAAGCATGCAGTGAAGATTAGTGCAGTTTCGTGACTAGCTCGCAAGAAGTTCGAGAGTAAAGCTCTCCGCAAAAAGGCCACGTGAGAAGCTCATATTGGAAGCTGAAGAGTCAAGTGTCAAGCTGCATTTTTTGAGTACTTTACAAGAAAGGCCATCTCGTGAGGTACCCTCGAAACTCTTTACCTGGAGGATTTTAAGTGTAACTTTCTTACCCTTCATCCATATTATATATACCCTCATTACTCACGAAGTAAAAGAAGCTATTCAAAGTAAAAACCCTAGAGAGGTTTCTACAACACACCCACCCTTGTTTAGAGAGAGCTACTCATCTTCATGTTAGAAAAATCTGGTTTTGTATCTCATACAAAACATACAGCAGAAGCAACAAATAAGAATTTATTTCATTCATGATTGATAACATGCACTATGTAAATTTCAGAATTTAAGAACAAAATAGCGTACCTTGGTGTGGAGAAATTCAAAACAAAGATTAGAAGCACTTGGGAACACTTTTAATCTTCACTCCAATTCCACTTTACGCCCAAGATGTGTGGTCTCTCAATCAATTTTCAAAGGGAGAATGAAAGTGTCTCACTCTCACGTACACACCATTTCTTATGTCACTAATAAAAAAATTATGTATGTTTCTCCCTTTATAACTAACTGATTATCTAATTGGGCTAGCCTATTGGGCCTTTCCAATTGGGCTAGCCTATTGGGCCTTTCCAATTGGGCTTTAGTGTGTGGCTTGGAGTGGGACCGAAAGGGACCAATAAGATACTAGCTCCAATGGGCCTTGGGCTTTTCTGTCAACTCTTGAAAAGTCTAAAGTTACCATTAATTATATTTAATACCACTATATAAATATAATTGCACTCTAGACCTTATTAATTAATTATATCCCAAAACTTTATTATACATGCAACCCCTTCATAAAATATTCGTAGTAACACAAAGTCATAAATGTAGACTGCCACTTTGAAAATTACTACATCTTATTCTTGAGTACCCGGTTTAATCCTTTAAATTTATTCATCATATATTTATGAAATCCAATTTCATAAATATATATTTTAGTAATTTCTTACCAAAGTGGTTAGGCCTAACTCTCTGAATAACAAACCCATTAAACTTATTCAAGGGAATATTTTGTATCTCCGTTAAGAGATTATGAATTCCATCTTGAGAATATATGTTCCATCAACACTAAGTGTGGCTGCCCAATATACTGAGGTTTTGACCGTCACTTTAGATCTTACTCCTGATATATTAAAGCAACCTACACCTCATGATCAGGTCCATTATTCTCTCAGGTTTAAGAGTTCATGCAAATAGAAGTTGTAAGATTTATTATTCATTTGACAATCGTTAGAAGAATAAAAAAATCTCACAGCAGTCCAGTTCAATATGTCTTAACTCTTAAAACATATCAACATATCAACTAGAAGTCTCCACTTCCATGATCAAGACAAATCATCTTAGTTGATACGTTATAATCTTCGTAGATGAAATGCCCAATTTCATCACCGACTACGAACTATAAATTCTGAGTTTACAAAGAACTTGTGACTTATATCTTCTGTGATTAAATCACATAAATCACATACTATGCATCTCATGGACTATATGATAATGTCTCATATTTATGTTACCATTATTTTAAATAATAATAAAACGACTTTATTTATCATAACATTAAGTCATACATAATGTCATAAACAGCATCATACAATAGGATTTAAGGGCACATATCCTAACACTTCACTAGAAAAATCCTTGTAGCCTTTTCTCCTTTCCCTCTCCCTCTCCCATTATTATACCTTGAGAGGAGATTTGTACCCAAACACAACCCATAGCTTTTCATAGTGTAGAAAGTGTTTTGGATCTTGGGAAGTTTGGGGGATTTGCCAAAAGAAGCTGGTGAGGCTTGGCAGATGCAATCAAGTGGTACTGTGAGATTTACAAAGCTAGTGAAGACAAGACTCCGATAAGTCTATTGGTAGCAAGAGCTTGGAAGGCTCAAGCATTAGGTAGACTAGGTTTGGAGGGTCTTTTGTTTTTTGTGTACTCCAACTTATTCACTAGTGGATCAATTTCGACTTTGAGGGTTGCGGAGAGGTTTTTCACTGAGTTTTTTGATTTTCTCTTCAGTAACATTTCTTGGTGTTATCTTGTGTTTGCATCTCTCTTCCTTTACTCTTTAAGCCTTACATTTATTGTTGCTTTCCTGCTTATGGCTTAGAGAGTAGTTGTGTTGATTGCGCTTCATTTACTCTTGTTCCACATTAAATAAGTTAGATCAAAAGCAATTAAGCCGTAATTTAAATTTATGGGTCTAAACAAGTATTAGTGTTTCACACTAATTTAAGCTTTCAATTGGTATCAGAGTGGGTACACTTGTTTTGGTTTAAATACCTAAGTGTGATCCTTGACCCCTTGTGTTTTTTATTTTATTTTTTTTGTGCCATAGATAGTACTTTGTATGCTTCTATGGATGTTTTGGATGTTGTTGAGTGTAACATGCCATGTGTTTGTGAAAATGCCTCTATAAGTGTTTATCGTCATGCTTGTAATGACATGTTACATGACTCTTTGGGTGTTGTTAATATTCCAAATGTCAAACTCTTGAAGAAAAAGTTTAGGAATTTTCATGAGAATTTGAGCAAGTTCACTAGTGAAAATGATAATTTGATTGCTAAGCTCAATGAATCCAACAAATTGGTTGAGAAGTATAAGAAACTTGCTGAAAATTCTTTTGAAAAGATGAAAGAGTTTGAATGTTTGAATATGAACTTGGAGGGAATTCTAGGCTTTTGCCCTTATCTTTTTTTCAAAAATAGCAATATGTCCTTATTTTGAAACTATTTAGGTCCGTTTCCCTGTTTTGAAACTCAATTTTCACAAAATCGAGTTTCAATGTAAAACTCAATTGGTTTAAAATCAAGTATTGGCGATCAAACTTTAAAATATATATTATGGAACTCGAGTTCCACAAATTTTTTTTTTTTTTTTTAAGTTTCATTTGGCATAACTCGATTTTAAACCAATCAAGTTTTACATTGAAACTCAATTTTGAGAAAATTGAGTTTTAAAATAGGGACACAAACCTAAATAGTTTCAAAATGAGAACATATTGCTAGATTTTTAAAAAAATAAGGGCAAAAGCCTAGAATCCCCTGGACTTGGATGCTAAACTTTTTTTGTCTGAAAACTTGTTGATGATCTTAAATGTGAAAATGAATCTCTTAAGATGCATGCAAAGTGTTTGATTGCTGAGCCTATTGCTAAAACAGGAAGAAAAGCTTTGTTGCAATCATGTTGCGGTGCCCAATTTTGTGCCTATTGTGAGTTCTACCTCTAAAGACAAATCGGTGTACATTCCTCCACACAAAAGAAACCCAAAATTGGAGAGAAAGGCTCTTAAGCCTAAACCTTCATTTAGGTCTCATCCTAGGGATTTGAGTAGATCTAAGTTTGTTTCTACTTTCCACCATTGCGGTGTGATCAGTCACATAAGACCTCAATGTTCCATGTTGAAGAAAGATCAAAATCATATTGCTAGATTCCTCCCTAGAAAGCCGGTGGACCTAAACCCATTGTTTGTCACCATCGTGATGCCTTTGGTCACCTAAGACCTCATTACTCTAAATTTCAAGCTCTTAAAAGAATCAAAAGAAAAGAGAAACTTGAACTTCTTGGAAGTTGTGTTTTGCAAGCTAAACCAAATTTGATTGAAAGTGGTAAGTTGTTGAAGCATGTGGTTAATGCTTTTACCTCCTTGTCTATGTGCATCTACAGTTCTCATTCTTCCAACCCTCATCTCACTTCTTATGAGACACTCATTCCAAACACTTTTTCAATTTGAATGAAGATAGGTTCCTATGGTTGAGCTTATGCTCACGTGGTCCTTGATCTAATTCTTTCGATCTTTGTAGGACTCTTCATGCACTAAATGCTTCATTATCATGCATTTGTGCATCTTGCATTTCTTTATATGCATTTTTTTTTGTTGATCTAACTTTATTTTTTTGTTTTATGTGAGTAAAAATTCATAAACACATAAAAAGTAAAAAAATCAAAAAGTTTGATCGTATATGTTTAAGCTCATATTACATGTGAGTTTGGTCTAGTATCTCCGTATTAATAGCACAGTGCATTTATGAGCTTAGGTTGTTATGTATGAACATTTTTTTAAGTGTAAGCGAAATCTAGAAATTTATGTTTGATTGTTGTAAATAGATCTTCAAGCTTGTCATGAATGATTGGTTAATAGTCTTGTTTGATGTTGATACATGCATAAACTTGTGCCTATATATCTACTCACATTTATTTTTATGTCAAAAAGCTCTACAATCATCAATCTCTAAAAAGAGAAAGAGCTGAAAAAGTTTTGCTTCGAAAACTAATTTGACTAGGAAAAGGTGGAGCAAAATATATTCAAATTGTATAATGCCAAAGCCAAAGGCTTATTCCTCAAAGAATATAAAAAATTTCATGGCATCTCTACTAAAAAATTGAGTTGTATTGATCAAAAAGTATGAAAAATGGAAGTCAAATAAAAAGCTTTCAATCATTGTAAACACTTTGGTGGGGGTCATATATGTTTATTTCTACAAGTGAGATAGGTCACTTGATTTTGTGCTATTTGTTTATGACTTGATTGAATTGAACATTGAAACTTCATACTAGACTATGGACTAGTTCATACTTGAGTCACACACAAGTCTAATGTTCAAATAATGTCTATTTCATTTGTGTGATTGTACATGTTCAAATGTGATGTGTGTGTGCTCAACCATATTTGGATCAAACCAAAAAGATTTATGATCATTTTATTTGTATTTGTAAGTGTTTTTCACCACTCTTTGTCTTTAAGTTTTGTACTTGCTTTCTTTTTCAATGTTTCAATATTGTTTTTGTGTTGAAAAATAGGGCTTAGAGTCTTTTGCGAGTCGTTCGTGAGTCATTTGCAACTTGGCTACAAGTCGCGATGCTGAAAAATGCATTTTCGGTCATCAGGTAGTAAGTTTCGCGAGTAGCTCGTGAGTAGGATATCTCGTGAAATTTCCAGATCGACTATTTTATGGGTATTTCGTGAGTTTTTGGTCTAAACTCCTCATATGACTCTCTTATGACTCCATCTTCTTCAAACCCTTTTTTTCAAAGCTTCTACATCAAAACCCAACTAATTTCAAGTGTTTTACATTCCATAAACATCTCTAGGTTAATCTTTAACACTTTTAATTGATTTTAATCGATTTTAATCCTTAGATTATGTTTTTGGGGTGTTTTATGTTCATAGTTGGGATTTTCTCAAATGGGGGTTGTAAAACTTAATTTTTGTCAATCTTTTTTATTGGATTTTGTTTTAAATGTCTATTTGCTTTGGATGTTGGCCCCTTGTGGCATTCTAATTATGTATTAAGGGTAGATTGACACATGTTCATGCGTTGCAACGCTTAGTTGTTCATAGGGTCCACGCTAGGTGTTTGATAAAATGCTTTTATGGTACTTATTCACTCTTTTGGACTCCAATGAGTACTAAACTTTGGGGTTTTTCATGTTTCCTCATTTTGAACATGTTTTGATCATTGGTTGTGTAGTTTGTACATCTTTCCCCATGTGCATTTCTAATGCTTTGTTCATGCATTGCACACAACCACCTCTTGCACACACATTGCTGCCCTAGTCATGCATTGGTCTATATCTTGTTTTCTCATCCTTAGTGTGTCATGTTTACCTTATGTTTTGTAGCATTGTATTTTTAAGGTGTTTTTCTTTTGTTTGAGCTTCATTTTCTCATTCATCTTGCACCCCTCATGCATCATTACTATTTTTCATATCTTTTTTTCTTTCCCTCCTTCCTCTTGATTCATTTGTCTATTCGTGACAAAAAGGGGGAGAGTATACTAGAGAGTATCCAGGAATGTATTATCATTTCTATATGACTCATGTACACATTCTCATGAGGAGAAATTCTATCTCGTGCACATTCGTAGAGGGAAAATTCCATAAGGGAGATGCATCTACCAAGGGAGAGAAGACTTTTTTTTTCAAGAAAACCTTGCTTTGTTTGTTTTACTCTTTATTTGTTTTCTTTTTTTTTTCTTTATGTTGCTTTGAGTTATGTTTAGTATTTGTGCTTTGTTGCTCTCATCGCATTGTGTTTATGTGTTGGACATGCATAAATCCTTATGCTATTGTGCTTTATAGGTTGCATGTTCGGATGATCATTGGCTTTGCTATGTGATAATTGCAGTCATTTCCACATGACTATTTTGTGTTTGATCAAGTTGCTCATATGTTTCACATCTTGTTTACTTGATCGCATTTTCACTTGTTACATTATATGTGTCCTTTTATTATTTGTTTTATCTTGAGAGTCTAATGTGCTTTGTGCAAGTGTTTCAGGTTACAGGTATTTTGTTCCAAGTTTATCACAGGTTTTAGATTTAAGTGTGAATGATTTTTACCATTATTCCAAAACTCACGTTTAAGTCTAGAGTCTATTATAGGGTGTTTTTGTCACAAAATAGCCAAAAGGTGAGATTGTAAAGTTGTGATTTGTAACTATGTTTTATGTTGGCTTTATTCTATGACAAAAAAGTGTTGTAATTGTAATAATTTATTTCCTTGTATTGTATTGGGTTTAGTATTAAGTTAGTGAAAAATCAAGCATGCAATGAAGATTAGTGCAGTTTTGTGACTAGCTCGCAAGAAGCTTACAAGTAAAGGTTCCCATGAAAAGGTCACGTGAGAAGCATATACTAGAAGTTGAAGAGTCAAGTGTCAAGCTGCATTTCGCAAGTATTTCGCAAGAAATGCCATCTCGTGAGGTATCTGCGAAACTCTCTACTTGGAGGATTTTAAGTGTGACTTTCTTACCCTTCACCCATATTATATATACTATTATTACCCACAAAATAAAGGAGGCTATTTAGAGAGCAAACCCTAGAGATGTTTCTACAACACACCCACCCTTGTTTAGAGAAAGCTACTCGTCTTCAAAAGAGAAATCCTTATAGCCTCTTCTCTTTTCCTTTCCCATTTTTATATCTTGAAAGGTGATTTGTACCCAAACGCAACCCACACCTTTTCAAAGTATAGAAAATGTTTTGGAGCTTGGGAAGCTTTAGGGCTTTGCCAAAAAAAGCTGGTAAGGCTTGGCAAATGCAATCAAGCGGTACTACGGGATCCAGAAAGCTAGTGAAAACAAAACTTCGAGAAGTCCATTAGTAGCAGGAGCTTGGAAGGCTCCAGTATATTGGGTAGACTAGGCTTAGAGGGTCTTTTGTTATTTGTGTACTCCCAACTTATTCACTAGTGGATCTATTTTGACTTGGAGGGTTGCGGAAAGATTTTTCATCTAGTTCTTCAGTTTCCTCTTCGACAACACGTCTTGGTGTTATCTTGTATTTACATCTCTCTTCCTTTGCTTTTTAAGCTTTACATTTATTGTTGCTTGCTTGCTTATGGCTTAGAGAGTAGTTCTGGTGATTGTGCTTCATTTACTCTTGTTCCGCACTTAGATAAGTTAGAATAAAAGCAATTAAGCCATAACTTAAATTTGGGGGTTTAAACAAGAATTAGTGTTTCACATTAATTTAAGCTTTCACTAACATTAACTACTCAATTAGCACCTCCTCAAGGTGTTATCTCCCCAATAAGTGATATCAGAGCCCATGGTGGTGTGAGGGTAAGTTCACAAGATTATCAAGGTCATTTTCATAGATGGAGTGGAGATGGGATCCCTTTCACAATTGGAGGAGGGATGAGGTGCGTGTATTTGGAGGTAGGACTTATCCATTGACCACTGAGAAGTTTCATATTGTTCCGCACTTAGATAAGTTAGAATAAAAGCAATTAAGTTGTAAGTTAAATTTGGGAGTTTAAACAAGCATTAGTGTTTCACACTAAATTGAGCTTTCACTAACATTAACTACTCAATTAGCATCTCCTCAAGGTGTTATCTCCCCAATAAGTGATATCAGAGCCCTTGGTGGTGTAGAGGTAAGTTCGCAAGATTATCAAGGTCCTTTTCATAGATGGAGTGGCTATGAGATCCCTTTCACAGTTGGAGGAGAGACGAGGTGCGTGTATTTGGAGGTAGGACTTATCCATGGACCACCAAGAAGTTTCATATTGAATAAGAATGACAAGAGAGAAGTCTTGAAGTTCCCATAAAGAGGCAAAAACTCACACATAAAGAGAAGATTGTTAGGTATACATGCTATACACTTGTGAGTGAAGTCCCATAAAAATGAAAAGAGGGAAATTTTTTTTTTAATATTATTATTATTTAGAACAAGAACGGTTAATATGACAAAATTGGCACTTTTGGGTCTTATATTAATTGGAGTCTCCTAGCTAGAGCTCACGCTACTAACATGGTAGCTCAGGAAGCACTGGTGGAGGAAAGCTTACAAGCAAAGAATTTAGGCTTTCATCACATCATCATAATCACTAGAAGCAAGAACTTGAAACAAATCTGCAACAATAAGAAGCTTCCCCACTAGAGTGATCAAGCTACGTTAACAAATCTTCATTTTATCCAGCAGCAGGGAATGACTTTCCTAAACCTGGGTTATCTGCCTTCGCCTTATGTTAATGAAAGTATCAAAAAACAATTTCGGCTATACATAAAAGTTGTTAAATGGTGCGTTCCCAACCTTTGACATGGCATGGATTTTTTGAAGCTAACAAACCCTAGGCTAAATAATAATAATAAAAGATGCTATGATAGCATCGATTTTACTAAAGAAGACTAACAAACAATTAATGTGATTTGTCACCTCAAAATATAATAAATAAATTGTTTTGTATTTAAAAATTGATAAATTAATAAGACTTAATCTTATATATAGTACCCCTTTGATCACTTGTAAATTAAACCAGAATTGCAGATCCTATTGGATAAATGACTCGGCCCATGCCTTAGCTGTCTATACAAGCACACCCTGATGCCAAATCCAGAACAGATAGCACACTGTTCATCTAAATGGCAAATAAACAATATATAAGCTATGCTATGAATAACTGAAAGAGCTGACCATTTCAATTATTTGAAACTGTACAATACTATTATCAAATTCATGTTTTGCTACACAAGTTGAGATAGTCCCTGATCGGTTCCTACCCCAAAAGCTTCCAAATGCAAACTCCCCCTCCTGAGAAAACTCCTCTAACACCTTCTCAACTTCCTGCATACATGACCCACAACCATAGTCTCCATCTACAAGAAACCTATCGACTTGAATTCTAAAAGACCCTCCATTCATTCCCACAAAATCATCTTTGCCTTGATTGATTTCTTTTTCGATTGTCTTCTCATTTTTCCTTCTCTGTCGAAGCTTCTTCTTAGCATATTCTCTCGTCTTACGAATTAGTTTGCATGGAAGCTTGAGCAAGAAGAAGATGATAATCTGTAGGATCAAGCACTGGCAGCAACAAGATATAACAACACAGTCTGCGGCAAGCGTGTTCCAGTCCTCCATGGCTGCAAAATCAGGAAGAAGGAGGTGATTATGACATAGAATATGATTAAGGAAGTCATATGTAGTTAAGGAATATGTTCGGAGGTGTTAGGAAGGGTGAAGCGAACATAATCATATGTGGCAAAGCAAAGAAAACTGCAATCATTCCTGCCCTCAAATTATACAACTATAGCTTTCAATCGGGGCTATCACATATAATTCAATAGAATATTAGATGTCAAGGAAACATAAGCTGTCCTACAAAGATTACTTGAATTCTACTTTTTGTTACAAGATTTCTTGGACAACTTCAAGCCTTTCCTTTGCCGTCATGGATCGGAGTTTGTCTTTTAAAGTCCCCCTTAGAAGATGCTACAATTTAACAAGACGTAAAATGTATATAGTTCCTGTAATATTTTTTCCATTCAAGATGTGATATATATGATAAATGAAATACTGTATCTTTCTTCATATATCTTTGTGAGACCTCAAAAATTTTCCTCTTCACCTGAATGAGGACCTAGGTTGATAGAGATATTGCACAAACTATCATCCGTACTTCATTTGTCTAAGATCTATATGATAAACAGTATTGAGTGATGCATTAATTATTTAAGTATAATGAAATTTTGATTCATTTATCTAAGATTTATATGAGAAACAACTAACGCGAAAATGACATTCTTGCTCGAATTTAGTTGTCTTTGCAACAATTAATACGAAGTCTAGCAAAAGAGGAAAAAATTTAATAACAAACAATCAAGAATGTAAAAAAAATAAAAATAAAAATAAAAAATCTGATTCACTTAATATAAATAATTAAATATTTGTCAAGCAATTGGCTCATTATCTTAATTTTGTTTATTTTTTAATCATTTTCAGCTAGTTAGTTATTTATTTCAAATCGACGAACGGGAAGTTGCATTAAAGTCTTAGTAAAAATCAAATCATAACTTGCATGACTCGCCCAAAGACATTCTCATCTCATGCAAGACAATTTCCACCGAAATCTACAAGGAATGATCGAGCAGAAGTAAATTGGTGTCTGCATGGTTTGACTTATTAATAATCCACCATGTAAATTAACAATAAAGCTACCTGATGAGATGAAAGACAGCTACTTGGTTGTTGCAATCAGTTAACTTAAATAGAAACGGTCAGATCTTGCTGATAAATCATCATCATCATCATCATGTAGGGTTGATCAATCTTATCTTGGTTGAGATCCAACACCTGAAGATAATCATGTGTGGCAAAAAATTAACCTAGCTATACTCTTAGGCTAAACTTAAAGTGTACTTGCTGACACGTGTTTATATGCTTTCCTTTATTTGATGTCATTCGGCTTATTTTTCCTTTGTGAGGTTGAAAAGTCTATACAATTCAAAACATTGATTATTTGTTGAAAAATGTTGAACGCCCAAAAACTTTCATAATAATTGAATTGATAAAGTTGTATTAGTTCTTATTTTGACCAATCATTAACATCACTTTTTTTACCTAATATTACTAACAATCTGTCACGTTAGCAAGTGTGAAGTTTTTGGTCAAATTTTGTGTGTCCAAAGACTATTATTTGTTTCAAAGTCTTGGGTCATTTTAAATTTTAAGTTTTGCTCCCTTAAAAAAAAAAACAAAAAAAAAACCCAATGATTATATGTTTCCTGGGCTTGTGAATTCACTTATTCAGTGTTTTTTTTTCTTTTTTTCTTTTTTTCCCTGCTCAAGTACTTGGAATGAAACAGACCACAGAAGAGAAGAGAAGTTTGTAACAGAACTGAAAAATAGCTTTTATTAACACCACCATATATATTGGTGGAAACAAATATGTCTTTTGTTAATTACAGGAACCAAAATTTTTGTTAGTACAAAAGCACCAAAAGCATCTGTGGAGCTAAAATGGAACCTAGTTACAAAATCAAGGGTTTGTACTTCAATATCTAAGGCTGATGTGACCTATTTGATAAACAGGCACATATAAGTAAATCTCAGCTGAGCCAAATTCTGTAATTAAATTAACTTGACCAGGCTCCAACTCTGCTTGGAAAACCCTCCTGGTTCATATTAAATCTTCCCTCCCAGTATTTACCATGGCCTCTTGACTATTCAAGCAACTGTGGCTAAAAAAATCTGTACTGTATTCTTGACTACCAAATGCCATTCTCTGAAACAATCTGATTTCTGCAGACTGTTGTGCAGAGTTATATACCTCGCTTTCTCCCACTCTCATTCCATTGGTTAGATCAGAAGTAGCTAAACCATCAAAAGCTCTAACAACCTGAGAAGCATAAGAATGCCAGGAAAGATGATCTCCATGCATCAGTGTTCTAATATTATGAATAGGAAATATTTTAACCATTAGTGTTGTCAAATCTAATTACCTGTCCCATTCGTGGCCTCTTGGCAGCTGAATGTCGCACACAAGCAGCAGCTACCTCAATCATACGGAACATTTCACTCTCAACATAGTTCATTTCAAGCCTTGGATCTGCCAAATCTATGAATTCTTCATTATCAAGTGCACTAGTCAGCAAAGGTCGAGCCTGAAAAATAAATTGGGCTTTTGGTCAGGAAAGATTGGCTCTGGAAGATTACAATGAGGTTGAGTGCACAGGTTTTTTCTTTCCAAGTTTTCACACATTCCTTTGTCACATGTCTGGCTGATATGTTTAGTTGCTCTCACATCCTTTTTATGCACATTTGCATGTAAGAACAAAATTTCAATTGAATCACAAAATCCGCTATGTGCAAAGAGTTATTAAAGAGTTCCAACTACAATTTGAAAATTAAGCAGTCTGAGTAGTTATTTTTCTCCTCTATAACTTTCCACTGGAGTTAGAATATGCTGCTTTTTGTTTGAACCATTCCCTGATTGTAAATTGTCTGAGTATATAATGAATAGAGTCTCTTAAAGAACTCAGGTTCATACTATCTATTTAATGATGTCATAAAATTGCAGAATCTACAAGCTTTTCTTTGAATCAGAATTGTTAAGAATCATAGGTGCCTCATTACTAGACAGACTCACTAAGATCTAACAGAAAGTCAGAAACTTCTGTCATGCATTCTGTATTTATTTTTTATTTAGCAAAAGTGATAAAAATACTATTAGAAAAGAAAGACTAGTCTACAGCCAGATGGTGTATACTGTAACCTCCCAAATATTACATATAATGTCCAAGAAAGAACAACAATGAAAGTTTCCTGAGCATGCTTCCAATCAAACAGGCTCTCATGCTGTCAAATTTTTCATTTACCAAACATAACAGAGTAGCGATAATAGAAGAAACAACAAAAGCAGCACAATATTATACTGGATTGAAGGTTAAGTTGCAACATATAACTACAAAAATGACAAATGCAGCCAAGAAGATCTAGTTTGACGAATTATTGATGCCTTCCTAAAATTAAATTAGAAACAACTAGTTCAGATACTTTTGTATTCAGCAGCAAAGGAAATATTTTAACAACATAGACTTAATATTTTTACCCATTCAACTAGACTCTCATCTCCCAAGGGTTGGCATGTATCCACAGGTTTCCTTCCAGTAATTAGTTCCAGAAGCACCACTCCAAAGGAGTATACATCAGATTTATCAGTCAATTTGCCACTTGATGCATATTCAGGAGCCATATATCTGAAATCAACCAATAAACACAATCAATATATACTGCATATAAATAAAATAAAATAAAATAAACCCCTTCCTGAAGCAGGTAGTCTAAAAAAACTAGTAGATTCCCCCAAGCTTTGATAGGCATATGGGACTTTTAATAAATGACTACTTACCCAAAAGTTCCCATAACACGTGTGGTTATATGTGTATTTGCATCAATAGCTAATTTTGCTAGTCCAAAGTCCGAAACCTGTAAAGTAAACAATTGAAACCACAGCATTAAAATATAGACGAAAAGAGTAATTCTGACTGTAGCTTGAGGAAAAAAAATTAGATACCTGAGCTTCAAAGTTGCTGTCTAAAAGAATGTTCGAGGACTTGATATCCCTGTGAATAATTCGAGGATGGCCTGTCATATGCGTAAGATTAAACACATAAATAGCAGATATGTTAAACATAGATAACGGATACTGATAACAATGGATTTGATCAACTAAAGCAGTATTTTAAATAATTTCTGCCCTAATAAATCTTGTGCAATTGCCAAAGTAAGATCATATGGTTATCACTTATCAGGATTCTATTCTCATTAGTTTGGTTGTATATTTGTACTAGTAAAGCCCACACTCTGTGTTTGCTTCTAAGAAGAAAATTTTCTAACGTGTTGGTGAATATTGTAATATTAGAAACATTATCCCCAAGGATTCATCAAGAAATTCAGAATAGAAAAATGTGAAGCTGGAGATAATATGCTGTTTCTTTGCCAATTAAAATCAAAGAAAAAGCAATCATCATTTGGAACTAACAACAAGAAGGCCACAAATCTTGTTATCCCATCCCTCCTATGGGCTTTGAATTTTTTTGTGTAAATAAAAAGATTTATTAAAACAAAGGGATAGTTCAAATACACAGGGTGTGTAACTGTGTATCCAACCAGTCTAAATAATTACAGTCGGCAAATTCAGAAGTTCTAAGAATTCAATTATATTAAGGAGAGAATATGATTGTCTTTCCCCATTATCAACTAAATATAAACCCATGTTCTTATGTCAAAAAAGATATTAAACTGTAGCCCGACTGAAAAGTCATTGTTTCAGACACCATAGTCCAATTGTATCTGGAGAGGCTACAATTTACATAAGTTGGAGAACTAAAATTATGATAATAAAAAAGATTAACAGTATCCTTATATTTGAAAGGTAAAAGTGTGAGGGTTAATATCACGAATATATTCAAATTTAGAAATTAAGTATAGATGATTACAGTCTTCATGGAGATAAGCCAACCCACGAGCTGCACCAGCAGCAACCTTAACACGTGTTGCCCAGTCCAGAACTGGCCTACCTTCACCTACAAAATACAAGCAAGCTCAAGATGAGTAATCCATTACCATGAACAGACTCCCAAGTGCTTAGTTATGGCTTTACCATGAAGATGGAAATACAGGGTATTGTTAGGGACATAGTCATAGACAAGCAGCCTTCGGTTATCAGAAATGCAGTAGCCCACTAATGAAACCAAATGCCGGTGGTGTATGCGACTAATAATCTCAACTTCAGCTTTAAATTCTCGCTCACCCTGACCACCACCAATTTTTAGCTGCTTTACTGCTACCTCTCTTCCATCTGGTAGGTATCCCTTATACACACAACCAAATCCACCTTCACCCAGAAGATTCTCATCTGAAAACCTATTTGTGGCTTTGACTAGTTCTTCATATGTAAACCATGACCTTGAATTGCCTAATCCACCTGGTTCTGGTGGACAATATACAAGATTGCTTCCAGAACTATTTTGTACAAGGGGAGCAGAGGAATTCGTCTTTGTAATGGATGACTCTGCACAAGTTACAGAAACTATTAATTCATGTAATTCCCTCACATTCACAATCATTTAATTTCATATTGTTTGGAAGCATACAAACATTATGAATTCAATTGCCATATAATTGGCTATATGTACCCAATAAATTTAACCTACAGTCATAATTTTTGTGAGAAATAGATAAATATTATTAATAGATACACCCCTTTGTAGTTATAACTTTTATATTTGAGATGCTCAAATGAACATCTTATTCTCTTTGGGTTATCTACTTCAACCAACCCTGTATTTGATAAAAAATACATGGATATCCTTTTTGTTTCTAAATGTTAACATAGACCTACCATGTGTTTCATACCCGGGTTACACTTCAATCCATTTCATCACTTATACAGATAGAAAATGACAATGACAATGTTAAAATAATGGGAAAATACCCGCAATACCCAAATTTTTGTTATTATAAAACTCCTATAAACCTTTTCTCTGCTCCAAGCCTCTCAAAACTCTTTGTGATGTACATTTTATATTTCATTTTTATTCCCTTAAAAAGAAGCATGGTCCCTTTTTTTCTTTTTAGGATTAATAAAGAAGAAGAAGAAGATCAGGACAGGATCATTAATTTACCTTTTCTGTTGACAAAATCCTCCAACTAGGATTAAAGGGTTGGAGTGTTTTAACGGGTACTTTCTGAGGGGGAGGAAAAAGGGGAAAAGAAGCAAAACAAAAATGATGCCAAAACTTCTTATTATCTAACCTATTTACATCACTTAAAAGGATTATACACTATGATAGTTGGCTCAATTCACATAAATGCAAGGTGTAAAAGTTCATGATAATACTAGGAAAGAGCATGTTTTAAGAAGTGGTGCGGACACCAAGTACCAGCCTCCAATCACGTGTCTACAGGCATTGACACAAGGGGACGTCTCATCCAGTGACCTTGTCTTTGGATGATGGAGGATAAATTGATATTGATTGAACCCAGAATGATGCTGATTGATCTGATTTTATTTTACATACTAAGTATGCGTTTGGATTTTGTGTTTTTTGCGTTTTTATTTTCTTTTCTAGACAACGCCTCTTGCACTGTTCATTGTCCATAGAACAGTGCTTTTAGGCTAATGAACAGTGCCAAGTGCGTGAACAGTAACTTTTTTATTATTTTTTTATTGTTTTCAGTATCCAAAGAGACCCTAAGTGTGCACTTGGCATGGCTTAATTTTGACAACTTATTTTTTCTATTATTCATAGGTCTCACTGCACTTTTTGGTATTACTAATAAGCCCCACTATACTATTTCAACTAACTTTTACATTTATCTACAGTACTTTCAACAAAAAGTTTTCAGTTTCAGCAAAATAAGCGGATTCCAAACAGACCTATATGTAATTCATTAAGGGTTTCTTTTCCTTTCCATATGAGTTATAATAGATGTCAATTATTTTCTTATTTGTGGTAACTTTGGAAGCCCTACTTAAGTTCATTAAAACATTTCAAGACACATTTAATTTGATGAATAAACCTACATTGGACATAGCTTGGAGGTGATTCTAGAAATTTGGCACCTTAAGGTGGTGAAGCTTAAAGCTTGTTTGACTCTTCTTCTAACTCCCTACACATATTCTTTTTGCAAACCTTGTCATGCATCAAGAAGTAATCTGCAATCCCATAGAAACTAGTACCCAGAGAAGTATAAAATGCAAAAAGAACCCATAAGACAGGAAACATTTAAAGGCAAAGTCAGTAACATGTACAACATTACTTTGCAAACAAAAATTTACCTGATTTTGGGGAAGAGGCATGAGGGGACGGCATGACATAACCACCAAGTCCAGAATATTTTTTTCTTCGCTTCCTCATGCACCAAACAGCAACTCCAATGAGGCTAAGCAGTATGACTCCTGTCACTACACCAATAGCTACCACAGCTGCAGTACCAATCGCCCCATTACCAGTGGGGCTTGAGCTTTCAGGTGCACTAGGACTAGTACTATTGCTCGGAGCTTTATCATTTGATGGTGGGATTAAATTTTGACTTGGTGATGGAGGAGAAGGAGATGGTGGAAGTGGTGCCGGTAGAATGTTGGGTGCTGGAGATGATGACTTTGGAGGAGAATTAGAAGGTGGAATTGATTTAGAACCAGGTGGGGTACTCTTAGGAGGTAAAGGTGCACTATTGGGAGAAAGTGATGGTGGTGGTGGAGGTAAATTTTCAGGAGGGGTTGTTGGTAATGGCGGAGGTGAACTTTGGTGTGGTGAAGGTGCTGGTGGTGGAGGTGAACTTTGGGGTGGTGAAGATGCTGGTGGTGGAGGTGAACTTTGGGGTGGTGAGGGTGATTTTCCAGGTGTCTTAGATGGTGGTGGCGGTGGACTTCTAGGAGACTTTGGTAACGGTGGTGGAGGTGAACTTTGGGGTGGTGGCAGTGCTGGTATTGGGGTTGGACTTTCAGGCGGATTATTTGGTGGCGGTGGTGGACTTTCAGGGGACTTAGGCGATGGTGGTGGAGGTGAATTCTTAGGTGTAGGTGAGTTCAGTGGTGGACTAGGTGGTGGAGAAGGAGGCGGTGAACCTTTTGTTGGAAATGATGGTGGTGGAGGAGACTTAGAGAGCAGAGGAGGAGAAGCATTATATGTTAGAGGTGGTGGTGATGTAGGTGGTTTGGATGGAGGAGGAGGTGACACTGGTGTGGGTGGTAGGGAGGATGGAGCCGGAGGAGGAGCTGTTGGAACAGCAGGAGGGGATTGAGGCGGTGGGGATGAAGTTGGAGGAATTTCAGTAGCATTGGTCTTAGGAGATGGGGAAATTATAGGAGGGGGAGACGAGGTTTGTGGGGGTCGACTGGTGATGGGGGATGGCTGTGGTGGTGGTGGTGGTGAATTGGATGGTGAAGTTGTAGTTGTAGTAGATGGTGGCATGGCTGAGGGAGATGAACCTGGTGATGGTGATGTGGTTGCCATCTAATCATTAATCAAATATACTGATGAAAGTCTCTAGCTAAATATCTCTCATATATCAAAATCACTCATGAAAATTTTCACAAAATCCACATAAAGTCTATGTCTATAAAGCCAAACTCAGAGCAAAAAGCCAAAACAGTGACCAATTTCCAGTCTTTCGCCAACCCAGGTTACAAAACTTAAAATTGAAGAAAAAATTTAAATCACTAAACTTTGCCAACCAGACCCCACTCCGAGTTCATAGACCTCGACCCCAGCCAAAAAAAAAAAAAAACAGATGACCAACCAGATTTTGGGCATAACCCATATTACCAGTAACTTCTAAATGCAAAACCCAGATGAGATATGAGTTGCAAAAGCAAAGTCCAGATCACGAAGTGCTTGAGTAAAATCCCAGTTGAGAAAGCTCAAAAGTAAACGATAATCTATTAAAATTTTATGGAAACAAAGTGATTCAAGCAACACCTAAGACCTTATCAATGTATACCCAATATAGCAAAAAATCGTGTGGGAGAAAATGCACCAACTTCCCTATCAAATTAAAATGACTAATGACTACGAAGAAACAGAATGTAACCAAATGCTAAAAAATCCCAAAAAAACCTCACATATCTCCTCTTCTTTCTTTCAGTCTTTCACAACTCCGCAGCCAAACTTCATTCTCGAAACACCTCTCTCTCTCTCTCTCTCTCTCTCTTTCTCTCACCTCTCTATTGAATAGAGAGAGAGAGTGCACAAAACACACGGAAACGGATTGTGGGGTCCGAAAGTCAAGGAGATAGTAGTACGATTTTTGTTTGGATTGGAACAGAGGAATAAAGTTTGAAGGTAAATATCCTTTCAAAACAAAAAAAAAAAGGTAAATATGATTTCTTGCATCATTATATTAGACGTACTTCTTCATTGATGAATGATGATCATATCGTAAGTTGTAAAGTCCAGTTTATGGTTATTCGAGATTTCAATTTTTAAATCTAACTAGTAATAGTAAGGATATTAGGCAACGTAAACGCACTGCTTGCTGCTCAATTTGTCACCTTACTTTTTTATTCTTTTTGACTTTTTCATCTTCTTTTTTTAATTGTTACATAACTTTTATCCCACAATTTTTTTTCACAATTTTAATGTGTTTAATTGTAACTAGTAGAGAAAAATGAGCAATTGGGTAGGTTCATAACAAGCTCACAACAACTGTTGATGAATTGTTACTAATTATTATTTGCACTTACTATTAATATCACTTTTTTATTTACCATTAATAACTTGCAACATAAGTTTATTATCTTCTTCTTTTTTAGAGTGTTTCAATCTATACTTACTACTATATGAAAATGATAAATAATTACTCACAATTTATGTCAAAATTATGATACAAAATTATAATTTTACAAAAAAATCTTCTTAAGATAATAATAATATTTTTAACGTAAAAGATATATATATATATATATTTACTAAAATAAGATTACCAAAGTTTCTTTACGTATAACAACAAGGGTGGGTCTTAAATAGTTTATTATATTTATATTAAAAAAAAAGGTTGGAGTTAAACATAGTCTAGAAATAATATAATGAGACCATCCGCACCTCCGCTAAATGAAAATGCAGATTTCGTCGTTTCGTGTTGTTTTGAAATGTGATACCATATGTAAGGGAATAATTAGTGTGACTTGTTTGTCGTCTCTTGGACTTTACTGTTGGAGCCTCTACTTTGACCCTAATATTTTAAAGCATATAGATCAGCTTAGTTTTCATATTCTTTTCTTAAAGCATTCACATTAAAGCTCTCAGATGCTAAAAATGTTATTTTTTAGTATTTTTAGCACCTCAAATAATAAAAACACCTCTACATTAAAGATGCTAAATCTTAAAAATTTTAAGATTCAACTACAGTACAATCTCATAAAAGAAAATTTCTTTTTTATTCACCTCACCGGCTCTCTCTCTTCTATCTTTCTCTTTTCTCTCTCACTTCTTTCTTCTCTCTTCTCTCTCTGTGCTTCGCCAATGCGGTTCGTCGATGAGTGTGCTTCGCCGATGATTGTGCTCTGGCGATTGTAGGTTGTCGATGGTTGTGGTTTGGATGGGTATGGTTTTGTGGTGGACTGGTGGTGATGGTGGATGGGTATGGTTTGTGATTTGGTCAATATCAGTTGTGATCGGCAATGGTTTTGATGGGGTTGAGATTAGGGTGGTGGATTTTGGCTGGGGTTGAGAACGGGGTGGGTGGGTGGTGGTGGGTTTTAGCTCTGATGGTCCGATGTTGTTCTAGGTCACGATGTGGTGTTACTGGGTTGTGGTTCGTGGTTTTGATCTTGATTTTGGGTCACCAACAGTCATGGGTCGTGTTCTTGGGTCATAGGCATGATGGCGTTTGAGATCGGCATGGTGGGTTTTTGGTCATGGATGGTGATGGGTCATGGGTTTGGTTGGGTTAAGTTGGGTATGGGTGGTGGTGGGTTTTGGTTGGGGTTGAGATCAGGGGTGGGTGGGTGGTGGGTTTTGTGGTGGTTGTTGTGGATGTTGGTATTGGGGTGAGGCTAGGTTGCGATGGTGGCTGGCAGTGGCTAGCCTTGGGTTGTGCCATGGGTTGAGAAAGATGGAGAGACAGTGGGAGAGAGAGATAAAGGGAGAGTGAGAAATAATAATAATAAAACGAATAAAAATATTAAAGAAAGAATATTTAAATGAAGTTGTAAAAAAAATAAAATGTTTGATGTTTGGTATATTGTAAAATGAGGTGTTAAAATTGTAAAAGTAGTGTTTTGAGATTGTAAATGCTAAAAATTTTACAATTTTTGATGAGAATGCTCTTATAATTTTTCCAGATTATATAACGCGTCAATGAAAGTTGGCAGGACTGTCAAATATTCTCCTACCACGTGTCATCCTCATCCTCCACAACAACAAAGTAATTCTAATACCAAAACCTATAATACACATTTTTGCCGCATATAACTAACTACTTTTTCTCCTTTTTTTTTTTAAAGAAAGTTTCAATCTATGTCGTTTGTTTTTAATAATTATATTATTTATCATCAGATCAAGATGCTAATCAACTTTTTATGCGAGCAGGAATTAAACTCTAAATTTCTTATTCAATCATCAAAAATTTTACTAATTGGGCTAACTAAAACCCACTTCTCCATAACTTACATAAAAAATAAAAAAAGTGACAAATTGTATAAAATAATAGAAGTTTAAAATAAAATAAAATAAACACATAACATTTAACAATTACTAGAATATAAAGTAGAACATAAAAAGTGAGAAAATTTATATTTTTTAATTCACATTTAGGTAAAGTGTCTCAATAAAGAGTTTTGCAAATACCAAACTTTCTCTCACAAATTCAACTCATTGAAACTTATCCCACCACAAAAAATACATAGATTTCGTCAAAAAGTCAATGATAATTTCAATATCAAAAGATTTTTTCCTCAATTAAACCATAAGTTTTTTATTTTTTTTTAAAAAAAGACCCAACCACAAGGGCACATTTTGTGATGAGCTCAAGTGAGGTGAACTATAAAAATATATGTGACATTTTCTGTATAATATTTTGGTTCCCCTGACAAAACCAACACTAATGCTTACATTTTCTCATCTTAATTAGAACTTCTACAATGTTAAGGATTTTTTTATTTCAACTTTTATTTATGATTTATTGAGATGGTCATTTTTGATAATTCAATAGCTACATCGGAAGAAAGGAAGATTTAAATTGTGGATATCATGATAACACTAAAAGGTACCAACTAGTTGAGTTACAAGGCTCTAGACAAGATCGTAAGTTTTGATTGATACAATATCACTATTATATATTTGTAGTATTGTACTACTTTTATTATAAAATAATTATAATATGATATTTCATCTTCTTCTTTTTTATGTAAAGGGCTAGGGAAACAAATTTGTTATTAGACGTTTTTTATTCAATTATAACAATGTAAGCTTGAAAAAACTTATTAGCTAAAAATACCCAAAGATACTAAACTAAATTGCTAGCGGCTAGACGGCATAGCAATTTGTTCAAGAGATTGCTCTACAACAATTTAGTTTTGAAGGTGATTCAGAAACGATTATTAATTTGCTAAAGCATAGTGTTAACTCTCATTCAATGTATGGACATTTGATTAATGATGTCTTCTTTTTTGTAAACTATTTACTAGGCCAAAATGGGCAAATGCCCTTTTCGTGCAAAAAAAAAAATAGCATTATGCCCCCTTTTCCAAACTAATTAGGAAAATGCCCCTCTTTTGAGACTCGGTTTTCTCAAAATCGAGTTAAGCCCAATAGTGGCGTTTTAAGGAGCCTATAGTGACGTTTTAAGGAGCCTATAGCGGCGTTTTGTAACTCGAGCCCCATGAACTCGAGTTATAGGTAAAAATAAATAATAATAATAAAATTGCATAGAACTCGAGCTCATGGAGCTCAAGTTACAAAACGCCACTATAAATCCTTAAAATATCACTATAGGCTCCTTAAAACGCCACTATAAGGCTCCAGAAATTTTTTTTTGAAACTCGATTTTGAGAAAATCGAGTTTCAAAAGAGAGACACTTCCCTAATTGGTTTGGGAAATGGGGCATTTGCCCATTTTTTTGCGCAAAATGTGCATTTGCCCATTTTCGCCCTATTTACAGAGTATCTCTTTCTCTCATACTTATAGGTAAGGTAATGCTCTCACAAATGTCTTAGCTAAGAAAGCTAGATTTTCATCTATCTTAATTGTTTGGATTGAGGATATTCTTTCCAATCTTTTTCCTCTTGTTTTAGCTAATTTACCAGCTGGTTGAATAAATTCATAAATCCTTCTTCTTTCTCAAAATAATAATAATAATAATTGGGTCCAAAGAATTTAAGTATCTATGATGTTTTATAGATCATGGGTCCAAATATTCGTAGTAATACAAAGTCATGAATGTTAACAGCCACTTTGAAAATTACTACATCTTAATCCTTGAGTACCTAGTTTAATTATATTTAAGTTATTCATCATATATTTATGAAATCTAATTTCATAAATATATACTTTAGTAACTTCTTACTAAAATGGTTAGGCCTAACACACAAAATACCTGAACCCATTAAATTTATCTCAAGGGAATATTTTATATCTCCGTTAAGAGATTATGAATTCCATCTTGAGAATATATGTTTCATCAACATTAAATGTGGCTGCCGAACATATTGAGGTTTTGATCGTGACTTTAAATCTCACTCTTGATATATCAAAGTAACCTACGCTTCATGATTAGGTTCATTATTCTCTCAGGTTTAAGAGTTGATGTAAATAAAAGTCATGAGATTTATTATTCATTTAACAGTCATTAGGAGAATAATAAATCTCACAGCGGTCCAATTCAATATGTCTTAACTATATTAACATATCAACTAGCAGTCTTCACTTCCATGATTAAGACAAATCATCTTAGTTGATATGTTATAGTCTTCGTAGATGAAATGTCCAATCTCATCACCAACTACGAACTAAAATTCTGAGTTTACAAAGAACTTGTGATTTATATCTTTTGTGACTAAATCACATAAAGCACATACTATGCATCTCATGGACTATATGATAATGTCTAAATATTTATGTTACCATTATTTTAGATAATAATAAAATAACTTTATTAATCACAATATAATGTCATACATAGCATCATACAATAGGATTTATATGGCACATATCCTAACAATAAGAGAAGCACGAGGGGAACAGATGGCCACCCGCAAATGCTACATTGCCATGCTAGAAATAAATGATCACTTGCAGGCTTTAAAGATCAAAGAGAGAAGGGTTCAATTGAACCAATGGAAGACTTGGAAGAGATCTCATTGGATGATAATGTCCCGAGTTGAACCGCACGTATTGACATGTAAGCTAACCCCTTAATCCGAAAAGAGCTTACCCTCTTCCTAAAGAAAAATCAGAATGTCTTCACCTGGAGCCATGAGGACATGCCAGGAATCAGCCCGAATGTTATGGTCCACAAACTCAACATAAACCCATCCTTCCCCCCAATTCAATAGAAAAAGAGTCTTCACCCAAGAAAGAGACATATCCATGGCCGAGGAAGTTCGCAAACTGCTGGAAGCGGATTTCATCTGGGAGGTTTACTATTCTGAATGGTTGGCCAACGTGGTCGTGGTCAAGAAGGCAAATGGAAAGTGGAGAATGTGTGTAGATTTCACCGACCTAAACAGAGCATGCCCCAAAAACAACTACCCACTCCCGTGCATCGACCTCCTTGTGGACTCTACGACCGGTCACTAGCTATTAAGTTTCATGGACGCCTTCTCTGGATGCAACCAGATCAGATTGGATGAAGCAAACCAAGAGAAGACCTCATTTGTCACGAGCTAAGGACTCTTCTATTACAAAGCTATGGACTCTTCTATTACAAAGCTATGCTATTCGAACTGAAGAACGCAAGGGCAACATACCAAGGGCTCGTAAACAAAATGTTCACTTAGGGGATTAAGCAGAATGTCGAAGTATACGTAGACGACATGCTCGTAAAGAGCGCAAGAAAGACTAGCCACCTAGACAACCTTTGAGAAACATTTGAAACCCTTCGCCTCTACAACATGATGCTCAACCCCAGTAATGTGTGTTCAGTGTAGCGTTAGGAAAATTCATGAGCTTCATAGTGTCACAGTGCGGTGTGGAGCCAATCCCGACAAGGTTCGGGCCATATTGGAGATGAAACCTCCAAAAAACATCAAGAAGGTGCAAAGCTTGAACGGAAGGGTAGTGTCCCTCAACAAGCTTGTCTCCTAGGAAACGAATAAGTGTTTGCCCTTTTTCAAGACACTAAAGAAGGTTTTTGAAGAATTGAAGGCGTACCTTGCATCCCTACCATTGCCCAGTCCATCCAAACCTGGTGAAGAACCCTCCCTCTACTTGGCCATGTCACCAATGACCGTCAGCTCCGCTCTTATTCAGGAAGAAGACCATATACAGTTACCCGTCTATTATACCATCCAAGCACTCCATGGAGCTGAAGGGAGATATCCTCCAATGGAGAAACTGTCCTTCGCGCTAATCACAGTTGCACGAAAGCTCAAGCCATACTTCCAAGCGCACACCATAGTGGTCTAGACAAACAAACCTTTGCAGAAAGAAATGAACAACTTGGACGTAGCAGGGCAACTAATCCTATGGGCGATAGAACTTGGTGAATTTGACGTCCAATACCGACCCAGAACCGCAATCAAGGCATAGGCCGCAACTAATTTTATTGCCGAGTTCACAGCGATAAAGGACGAAAAGGAAAAACCAGGGGCGTGGATGATATGAATAGATGGTTCCTCCAACCAAGGGGCCGAAGAAGCTGGGGTCCTGCTACGATCGCCAAAATGAGATACAATAGAATGCGCAATCTGCCTCCAGTTCCCAATGACCAACAACGAGGTGGAGTACGAAGCAATCCTCTCGGGCCTTGACTTTGCTAAAGCTGCAGGGGCCATGTCAGTTATCATACAATGTGACTCGCAAGTTGTTGTTGGAAACATCAACGGTGACTACAAGGTCAAAGGAGAACAGATGAGGGAATATCTAAGCATGGTCAAACGAAAGGTAGGCAAGGGGCTCTAGGTCAAGTTTGTATAAATCCTAAGAGAAAAGAACGAGTAGGCAGACTATCTGGCCAAAGCTGCATTTGCAGAGTATGTGGTTGCCACTAGTCAAGTACTATCTTTTGTCCAATATTCTCCTGCCATTGACAAAGTAGAGGTGTAGGTGATCCCCATAGGAACTGACTGGACAATGCCAATCATATCCTATCTTAAGAATGGGACACTCTTAAAAGACCGCAATGCTACCTGAAGGTTGAGGGTACAGTCGTCACATTTCGTACTAATCAAAGATGTCCTTTACTAGAGGGGTTCCTCTCATCCGTATCTGACATGCCTAGCCCCTACGGAAGCAAACTATGTCATAAGAGAGGTCCATGAAGGAGCATATGGGAACCACTCGGGGGCATGCTCGCTCGCCCACAAGCTGATACAAGCAAGATACTATTGGCCCACCATACAAAAGGACACCCTTTCCTATGTAAAGGTCTGTGACAAGTGCCAACATTTTAGCAACATCATACGAGAGCCTACGGAGGAGCTTACACCAATAAGCCCCCCTGGCCATTCACCCAATGGGATTTCGACATAATAAGACCCTTCTACATAGCAATACAACAACTCAAGTTCCTTGTCGTAGGGATCGACTACTTCACCAAATGAGTTGAGGCAGAACCATTAACCACTATCACAAAGAAGAATGTATGAAGCTTCATCTGAAAAAGTATCATTTGTCGCTTCGGGATTCTAGGGTCTTCGTCTAACAATGGAAAGCAATTCGACAATGACTCATTTAGATATATATGCCAACAATTAGGGATCAAGAACCACTACTTTCTCACCCACCCTCAGGCCAACAGACAGGTTGAGGTTACCAACCAATCCTTGCTCAAGATGATCAAGACTTGGCTAAAGGGGTAAAGGGTATTTGGCCGGAAGAACTACCTGGAGTCCTGTAGGCGTATCGAACGACAGCACGCACACCCACAGGGGAGACACCTTTCCACCTCACATTTGGAAGCGAAGCCATCATCCTAGCGAAAGTCGGATTAACCAGCTACTAGATAATCCACCATAACAAAGAAACGAACGAGAAGGAGATGTGCCTACAATTGGACCTTCTAGACAAAGTTAGAGCAACGACAGAACAACAGATAGCTCGTTATTAGGACCTGATGACAAAACACTACAACACCAAGGTCAGGCCTCGTCATTTTTAGGTCAGGGACTTGGTCCTAAGGAAAGTGACAACAGCTACACGAGATCCCGCACAAGGCAAATTGGGCCCCAATTGGGAAGAACCTTACAAAATTGTCGACTGCCATAGAAAGGGGACCTACTACCTTGAGACCCTTGACAGGCAAAAACTCCATCACCCATGGAATACCGAGCACTTAAGAAAATACTACCAGTAATGGACAAGTGTAGCCTATTTTATCGCTTTCTTTCATTGTTTATGTTAAAGTTGGATATTAAAAGACGTTGAAACAATTAGAGTATTAGTTATTTTAAGCTTTTCTATTATTATTAATAAGACTTGGAAGAATTATCAGAAACATTGTTTTGTACCCCTTAGTGAATCATCCAAAATTTTACTAAGTCCTACCTACGGGGTGGACAGACGACCAAGGATACCGATGAGTACCTGGTCATGAAATTTTCCTAAGTCCTACCCACAGGGTGGACAGATGACCAAGGATACCAACAGGTACCTGGTCACGAAATTTTACTACGTCCTAGCTACTAGGTGGACAGACGACTAAAGATACCGACGAGTACCTAGTCACCAAATTTTACTAAAGTCCTACCCATGGGGTGGACGAACGACCAAGGATACCGACGGGTACCTGGTCACGAAATTTTACTAAATCCAACCTATAGGGTGGACAAATGATCAAAGACACCGATGGGTACTCGGCCAAAAAGTCCTATCTATTACAATGATGGATAGACAATCGGGAATGCTGTTAGGGTGCTTGGTTGAATCTTTACCAAGTTGTACCCAACAGAAGGACGAACAACCTAGAACATCGACAAATGGCCACCAAAATTTACAAAAAGATAATAAATATGTATGCAAACAGGTAATAAACATGCAAGTCTTTACAACGAGCAAAGGAAACATCAAGAGTAATAACATACAAAACGAAGATAACTAACGACAATAATAAAATAAGATAAATGTACCCAACAGGGCCAAATGTTTATATTTAAAAGCCCAAAATATGGCCTACCATTATCTCAAAATGAGATTTCAAAGAAACATTAAAAATTACAAGTAAAAAATTAAAAACTAAGGAGCTTTGGAAGGGGACTAGTCCTTGGTAGACATGCCTTCAAAGGCAGACAGATATACAGGAGACACGGGATTGTTAGGAGTTATCTATTCCTTAGGGGCAAGTTGGTCGACAGTCCCAAGCTTGAGTTCCCTCACCTCATCCTCAACCATATGGATGGAGTCATCAGTTTGGTGTTGAAAGTGCGAACAACCTCCTTGTATTGGTCCCTCTCTTTGTTCTCTATTTCCTAACGCTTCCGGAACCGACAAATCACCCCTTCGTTGGCTACACATCTATCCTGAAGGGCCCTCATCCGTACCATCGCCTGAAAGCAAAAATAGTAGTTAGAGGAAGTATACAAAAATGATGGTTAAAGTAAACACTAAAGCTAGCGGAAGCATACCCTTGACAGGTCGTAGATACCAGAAGCCCCCAGGTCCTCAGAAAAGTGCTCACCGCAAGGTCCAGGGCCGTCTCTATGATGATTGAATTGACCATCTCGACGGTGTAATCCTTATGGGTGACCAACCTCTGGATGGAGCCAAGGACGATGGGACCATTCCCCGTCATCAAGCTCTTTCTAACTCCATGATAAAGAGGCGGAGGGGACTTTTGCTGCTAATCCCCAACAGATGGGCCTGTCCCCTTCTTAGACAGACGGTCGTCCTTGGCATTGTTCTTCCTCCTGGGGCAACTCTAGGGCGCACCTTAAAGGCCGATGCTAAGGTTCCTCCTTGCTTCTTGCGCGCTGTAGTAGACTTTCTCACCATTGCTCTCTGCCTGCCTGTGTCCATTTCTACAAAAGGACGATAGAGAGAGTTAGAGAAAAGACAGATGAACTAAAAGGAGTATACTAATATAAAAACTTATGACAATGGGAGAAAGCGTGTAACCGGCGGGCTACAGGCGTCGATTCTGGGCCACCACAGAAAGCATGGAGAGTGTCAAAGGTGACCAAATCCTTCCACTTCCTCTACTCAAAGGGTATAGCCCAAACTCATTTAAGGAAACTCTCATACTCATCGTTAATCTGCAAACAGGTTTAAGCTAAAGACAAGAAAGAAACATGTTAGATGCATAACTAAAATCAACGAAGCAAAAGTAAAATGGACACTAACGATCCATCTAACTCCCTTACAATGCCGCAGATGTTGTCAAAACCATTGAGCATACTATCCCACTCTTCAGGTTTACCTAAGTGGTGTTTTCCTCACTAAAAAATGGTAGATGCCCTTCGACAAAGAAATCTCCTAGGGCTTGTAGCAATAGAAAAACTCGTCAAGGAAGAGGCGACAGTTACCACCACTTAATTGGCCCCATATCACCTTAGCGCCAATAAATACTTTCCATGCATTGGGAGCAATCTAGCTAACAAACAAACCCAGGTAATTGGCAAGCTGATGACATAGCTCCATCAGCGAAAGTCTCAACCCTGCAGTGAACATGGCATCATACATGCCAATGTCCACTATTCTCCTAGAGTAACACCTTCGAACTTCCTTGGCGGACAGAGGGGAATATTGTTAGGGATTTAGTAATGATCATGGAGGGTGTTGAAGACCTTATCAGACATGGTTGGGTAAAAATCATTAACTGTCCATATCAAAGTAAGGATGAAAGGCTGGGCACTACTGTCTACTTGGCCTACTGCCTCATTAACCTCAGCTCAACCCTTCTCCCCTCTCATCACCCTCTTTCTCTTCCTCTCCTTCCTCATCTTCCTTATCCTCTTCTTCTTCCGCCTCGACAAGGGAGTGAGCAGATGGTTCCCTCTCTAGGAACCAAGTTACGTCCTCCTCGAGCTTGCGCCCTGACAGATAGACCTCATCGTAGCCTGCACCCTCACAAATTGATGATGACTGTTCATTCGTCACTTCTCTATCACCTAACCTCTATTCACCTACAAGCAATGGAGGTATTCTAAGAGCCTATTCAACGGGTCTCCAAACAAATTACGATTGTCTAAGAGTAAAAATAAAAAGATGATAAAGGAAATAAGTTTCAAGAAAAGTGGACAGAGGCTCGAAACAACGAATTTCTCAAAAACGACGGGGTGTCACAATGATATGCTGCTCATGAGCAACAACGTGGCGCAACAGCTCTAATCTCAAAAGCTCTCAAAAGATAAAAGTAAAGTAAAGAAAATAATAAAGGAGGAAGAACTATTTATAGAAATGAGGCCTACTAACAGGTGTCATGTGTCACCTAGCATTTAAACCTAGGGATACCTAAGTCATTTAATGACGCTCTCTTCAATAAAAGCATCTAATTAATGATCATAAATACCCGTACTACTCCATGGCCCATCAGCTAAAGCCGACAGAACCATGGAGTAGAGGGGAGTTGATAGGGGTATTTTTGACAAAAAATTACCACACCAAGAAAGCAGACAATGCCTACGGGTCTGTCAGCTACACAGAAATGGACAAAGATCCTAGAATAATGACAATGAATGCGACGATGCCACAACAAAGCCCAACGAACACACCTCTCCCATGACCGATGGGAGGACCTTGGGCAACGGAAGACATGGGCTGATGAGGTGGAAAGCCGATGGGTCCTACATGGCCTAGCGTGATCCTCACAAATACCCATACATGGAAACATCTTGCGTATCATGTCCAAAACCCCTCTACTCACCCATATCTCCCTCATATGGAAAAACACCCTAAAATCTCAGAAAACCTAAATATCAGATCTTCCCTACAAGGAAAAAATCCCTACTTTGAAGGGACCTCGATTTGCTACTCAATACAATATAAGCACCAGACCTCTTCTTTTCTCAGGTAAGTAGAAAATCCCTAACTCTCTCACTATAGAGTTCTTAGGGATTTCTCATTCACTAACTTGATTTTCAGAGGGTTTTTGGCTGATACCACGCCAATGCCTTCTGTTTGATCCTTGTGTCCTTGCTCTGTAGGTTTCTATTGGCGCAATTTTGGGCCCACAACACATTGACAATTTTTATGCATCATCAATAATATTGGTGTAACTCATAGGTGCAAATATAACGGGAAAACCATATTTGCATATGTATTGTTTTTACAATTTAAATCACTGTAATTGTTTTTTTGTTTCCTTGAAATTATTATCATATTTAAATTAAATCCTTTTACTTGCAAATAAACTGCAAAGTAATCAAAATATAGATTCATCATTAGAAGAAGAGATTAAATTCAATATAAGTACTTAAAAAGACCTGGCCTAGATTCAACTTGCTAAAATACCAAGACTTGGGTGTTGGTAGGTAAAGCAAATTATTTTCCTTTAAAGGCCTTTCAATCATGATTGCCAAAACGGCATCTAATTACATTTTATTCATTTTCTGACTAAATAAATATTTTAAAATTTTTGGTAGAAGAATCAAAGAGGCACTTCCAGGAGAAAGCTTAGGAAATTTGTAAAGAAAATTGGTTCGTACTTTATAAGCACATGCGTATCGTAGAGGTTGGGGGTTCTATATTATATATAGAAATTATTTTAAGCTTAGGAAATTTGTTTTCTCCTCTCACGTAGGAGTTTCTCTCTCTCATTTTTTTCAAACGATATCCTCCCTCCCTTACGCTCTGTTTGTTTCGCTGGAAAACTATCTATATAGATAGTTTTCCACATTTTCCAGTATTTGGTAGCACACAAAAAATTTAGTCAATGGAAAACTATCTTTAGTCAATGGAAAACCCTAATAAAAATAAGGCTTATTTTCTATGGAATGTTTTCCAATTTTTTTTTTCGGAAAACGATCTCTCTCTCTCAGCCATCACATCTCTCCTATAAATATTATCTTTTTCTTTACTCTCTCTAGCCGCGGGAAACAACTATTTCTGGTGCCTACTCTGTATCACAGTCTCAAGGTAAGCTTTCAATTTTCTCCTTCTCTTTGCTTTTTTACTCTCCTTTCTTATTCTCACTATCTCTCCCACTCTAGTCTCTCCTCTTTTCACAGGTCTCTCTCTATCTATCTCTCACGGTTAGCAACTCTTCCTTGCACTGGTAATATTTCGTTCTTCTGTACAAAACCCCCAATTTTATAGTTTGCTTCGGTATTTGTTGTGGGGTGTGGGTAGTTTGAGTTGAAAACTTATGGGCAAACTTTTGCTTTGATCTAGTAGATACGCTTATGGGCAAAGAACTGTCATACTATTTTTATATTATTAAATGATAAAAACAGAAGAAGATTGAGCATTCTTTCTGGTATGTGACATTGGCCATATGAGTCTTAATAATTGGAGGTCAAAGTCCATGTTTGGTTCTTGTTAGTGGTGAGAAACTGGCCAGTTGGAAGCATCAGAGTGAATCTTGGTTCCTTTTTTTTATCACTTTGATACTACTTTCCTAGGATATGACAGTTCTTTCAGGTCCTATGTTTCTGAGTTCTCTGTGGGTCATGCAGAAGTACAAGCAAATCACTTTCAAATTGAGCAATTGATTTGCAATAACGGCTTTATCACTTTGATTATTTGATCTAACTAGTTTAACTTCCTTTACATACTCTGCTGCCTCCTTGACTAATGAAGTCACTCTACAGAGAAGGATTTTTTTACAAGATTTTATCAATGAGTTGTTTAGATGATTCTTTGGATGAGGGAACCACCTCTAAATTAACTTTACCTTTTAACCAACTAAAATTTTCTCGCAGTTGGTGCAACATTTTGAGCTTGCTTTTTATTTTTTATTGATGTGAATTATGCAGATTGTGAAGTGCTTTATTAGTAATATTAGAATCCTCTCTCAATGTCTGGGGAATTAAAATTATTAAAGAGTTGTTTTTTGTTGTTGTTGTCCTTCTTGTATTGAGAAAGTTCCTCATTTGCCAATTGGAAATTGAGCATCTCAGGTAGAACATTTATAATTGTATTATCTGTGAACTAAGTTTTACTACACACTTTATAATATTATTTTTAGCTCTGATTTTTTTTAATTAATATTATTTTTAGCTCTGATTTTTTTTTTTTTTTTTACTCTACTAACATAATACGCAAGAAAAGACTTGATTGTCATCTTAGAAAGTAGCTAGAGCTTATATGGCATTGCCACCAGAGCCTTATAACATTGGCTTTGTGATTTTATTTGAACTTGACTTCAATTAACAAAGGTATGCATGATGAACCTATTCTGACCCTGAAAATCACTGTTGGAAGTTAGAACAAATTAAGATTTCTAGTCTGCCTCTCGTAGAAATAGAACTTGTCACCTCATGCCTCTTGTGAACTGACTTGGGCATGTCAAACTAAGGTAATACTTGTTTAGTATCTCAGGTAGAACATCATTAGCAGAATTAGTTTGCTAGATAAAGCAAAACTAGTTTGCTAGAACATCTTTATTCTCTACTCCTCTACCATTCGTGCTCTTGTTCTCACCCAAGTGAAAAAAATTTTAAAAAAACAAGTAAGAGCAAATGTCCCTCCTTCACCATTTATTACCTTGTCAATTTTTAGCCTCTAATAACAAACTCAAAAGTTATTGTTTCTAGTACTTATGGAGTGATGATGTTGTTACCTTATAGTTTAGTCTCATCAAACTTAAAGTGGTCATTTTTTATGAATTGTTTTCTTTAAGTACCTGTGTATATGAATGCTTTCTTTAAGTACACATTTAATTTATACTCATCATTTTTTTTTTTTGGAAATATAGATGGATAACCCATCACTTCCTGCTGCCATAATGGGGGCAGCTACATCTGTTATTGCTGTGGGTGTTGTTATTTTGAAAGGACTAAGACCTAGGAGAGTTATGCCTAGAGAACCTCATGTCAATCGAGAGTATGAAAGAGAGACATATATGAATGATATTCTTTGTAGAGGTGATGTGCGTTGTCTCCATAATATAAGGATGAGACCCATTGCTTTTTATGCGCTATGTAAAATTTTGAGCGAGAATAATCTACTTCAAGAGACCATTCATATGTCCATTAAAGAACAAGTATTAATTTTTTTACACATTATTGGGCATGATGTGAGGTTTCGAGTTGTTGATGGGAGGTTTTATAGATCAGTTGAGACAGTGCACCGATACTTTAGACATGTCCTTAGAGCAGTTTTGCAATTATACAAACACATGATTAGAGAGCCTGACAAAGATACACCCTTGGAGATAAGAAATAGCAGCAGGTTTAGTTCCTATTTCAAGGTAACTTACAAAGGCTTTCATTTTCCATATTTTTTTATATACATATAAAGATATTAGATAAATGTAACTTATATTTATCGTAATTAGAGTTCCAGAGCCACTTATATTAATATGTGTATTTCTATTCACTTGGTATTGATGCTTAGAGTTCCAGAGCCACAAAAATTGCAGTGGTATAGTTACAATGAGATGGTTTTATAAAAAAATGAGATAGTTTTCCAAAAAATATTTGTACATACCAAACACTAGAAAACATTCTCAAACTCATTTTCAAGGTCGTTACCAAACACTGGAAAATGAGATAGTTTTCCAAAAAATATTTTATAGAAAATGACCAGTTTTCCAGAAAACATTAATGCTGAAACAAACAGAGCGTTAGTTTAAAAAATAGGGGCTAACATTTTGTTATTTTCTTTATTACTCTATTCCTAATGGCAAAAGACGTGATTGATAGCTTGGAAAATATGAAGTTAACTACTGAAGAGGAAGAGATTATTGCGATCTCTGATGAAGGCCGACTGTCTGAGATTGAGAGCTACAATTTGAGCCTAATCGGAAAGTTTTTAACTTGCAGAGCTTTTAACAAAAAGGCTACCATGAGTACAATATGCAAAGCATTGGGGATGCATACTTAGTTGCAGATTGTAGAAGTTGGATCGAATCTGTTCCAGTTTAAGTTCCAAACAGAATTTGCTTTAAGCCATGTATTGAAAGGGGGACCTTGGAGTTTTGATAACCAAATGCTTCTGCTCAAGAGATGGCATAAAGGGATGAATGCAAGTAATGTCAAACTAGATCAAACTACCTTATGGGTTCAGATCTAGGGGGCTCCATTTGACATGGTGTCTCCTTAAGTAGCAATAGCCAATAGGTAGCCGACTGAGCACAATGGAAGATATGGAGAGAAGGAGAGGACAGGATACTCCGTATTATTTTATGAGGGTGCATGTCACTTTACCAGTATCTAAACCATTGAGGCGCGGAGGATTTATTGCAGAATCAGATGGGGAGCGTACTTGGGTAAAATTTAAATATGAAAGATTGCCGATCTTTTGTCACTTTTGTGGTATTCTTGGGCATGACTTACGCCATTGTGCTAGCCATTATGCAGTTGAGAAATATGGGAGGGGTGTAGACTACCAATATGGTGATTGGTTAAAAGCCACCGGCAGCCAAAGATCACCACCATGGAATAGTACAATGAACCTAATCCACAAGAATGGATATCTAGTAGGGACAAAAATTATGGAGAGGATGCTAAGAATCAGGGAGTGGAGGCCATGAAGTGTGGACTGGATAGTTACAAACAAGAGGATGAGTTCAAAAATATGGGATAAACTCGAATATCCAGCAGAGGAGCAATACTGAGGATAAAGGAGTAGTGGATGCTGATAACGAAAATCCTATTCCTATAAGCATGGACAAAGATGATGAGATTTTAAATTCATAATCTAGTATTTTAAAGGCAAAAAATGTGGGTGAGCAGATTGGGCCGAATCTGCATGGACCAATTCAACCTAAACTAAAGTCAACATAGACCAGGATTATGAGGATTGATTATGGGCTTGGAAGTATCATAAGGGCCATGAATACACCATTTCTTGGAAAGAGAGGAAGTATGACTGATAAGCATATTACCATACTAGATGAACAGGAGGAAGCACAAAGAGTGAAGCGTGAGAAATTGTTTCAAAATGATGATGATGAATCGGCAAGTGTGGATGGACACCCTTGCCGGAGGCAATGAGGCTTCTAAGTTGGAACTGCCAAGGGCTTGGGAACCCTTAGACAGGTTGTAGCCTTTGCAAGATTGTGAGGTAACAAGCTCCCAATGTGTGTTTCCTTATAGAGACACGGTTAGATAAAAAAAGGTTTTGAAAAATTGTATGGCGAATTGCCTTTCCCAAACAGGATCATTGTCAAGAAGCCTAACTCAGGTGGAGGATTGACTTTATTGTGGAAGAATGATGTTATGCTGGACTTGATTAATTTCACTGCTAATCATATGCTTGCAAAAGTGAAGGAGGAAGACGGTTTTAAGTGGTGGTTGACACGCTTTTATGGATGGCTAAAAGCACATCAAAGGCAGAAATCTTGGGAATTACTAAACCATCTCAAGTCTTTTGTGGAGGGTCCTTGGCTATGCATAGGAAATTTCAATGCCATACTCTAGTCATCTGAAAAGCTTAGCAAACAGCCAGCCCAAGCGAGCCAAATTGAAGATTTTTGTGTTGCAATGGAGGAGTGTCAGTTTGAGGATTTGGGATTTAAGGGATATCCATACACTTGGAATACTAAAAGGCTAGGGGAAGCAAACACGAAAATCCAATTAGATAGAGTCGTAGCAATGAAGGAATGGAGAGAGATGTTTCGGCTTAGCTCAGTGCTTCATTTGGCTCTTCATGCATCGGATCACCTCCCCATTGTTCTTTATACACAGAAATTTGAGAAGCATAGAGTACAGGGAAGAAAAGGGTTTATGTTTGAGGAAGCATGGCTGCTTTGGGAGGAATATGAGAATATTTTTAGAGAAGCATTGCCTGTGGAAGACAATGGCATGTGCGGATTGGCACTCCTTAAGCAGAAAATCCAGATCTGTGGTGAACAATTAAGAGCTTGGGGATCTTCAAAAGCAAATCCGAACAATGAAGAAATCAAATAGCTTCAAAAAAGAATGGAAAGATTGAATATGGAGGAGATCACGGAGGATTCAAAGGTAGAATTTTTTGGGGTGAGCAAGGCGTTGGATGACTTATTATTGAAACAGGAGATTTTTTGGGAACAGAGATCTAGAATTTCTTGGCTTAAACATGGGGATAAGAACACAAAATTTTTCCACTTAGAAGCAACGCAACAGAGAAGGAGAAATTATATACAAGGTGTAAAAAATTCTAATGGGGTTTGGGTGGAAGAGGTGGATGATATAGCTGAGGTGGCAACAAGTTATTTTGAAAACTTGTTTAATGCCGGTACATCTACTCAGATTGATGATTGTCTCAACACGATGGCTCATAAGATAACCCCAGATATGCAACAGATACTGTCCAGTGATTTTACTGCTGATAAAATCAAGACAGCGTTGTTCCAAATGGGACCAACAAAAGCACCTAGACCTGATGGTATGAATGCTCTTTTCTACCAAATGTTTTGGCATATAGTGGGCGATAATGTAGTTACCGCTGTGTTAGACTATTTAAATTCTGGTGTTATGGGTCCTAACATAAACCATACTAATATTGTACTAATACCTAAAATTAAGTCCCCTAAGAGAATGTCTAATTTTCGGCCAATTAGTTTGTGCAATGTACTTTATAAAATTATTTCCAAAGTGTTGGCTAACAGGTTGAAACAGATTCTGCCAACTGTCATATCTCCTACACAAAGTGCCTTTGTGCCAAGGCGGCTCATTACTGACAATATATTGGTGGCTTATGAAGTTTTGCATTCTATGCATTCTAAAAAAAAAAGGATCATTGGCATTGAAGCTTGGCATCAATAAAGCAAATGATCATGTTGAGTGGTCTTTCCTGCAAGGCATAGTGACAAAGTTGGGTTTTCCAGAAAAATGGATTAAGTGGGTGATGGGGTGTGTGACCACTCCTTCCTTTTCCATTCTTATTAATGGAAAAGCCTATGGCAACATCCACCCATCTAGAGGAATCCAACAAGGGGATCCCCTTTCTCCATATTTGTTCTTACTATATGCAAAAGGATTCACTTCATTACTAGAGAAGGCAGAATTAGATGGTCGTATCAAAGGTGTTTCTATATGTAGAAGGGCACCTATAATTTCAAATTTAATGTTTGCAGATAAATTCATACTATTTTGTAAAGCCACTTGTGGGGAGGTTGCGGTGATTAATGAAGTATTGCAGACATATGCTAATGCATCTGGCCAATGCATCAATGTGGAGAAATCTTTGGTGTATTTTAGCAGTAATATGCAAGAAGGAAAAAAAAAGCAGAGATTGTGTCAATTTTAGGGGTGAAGGTGGTGGAGAGATTTGAATTGTGTTTGGGGTAACCTACTTTGGTGGGATAAGCCAAGTACCAAATTTTTCCTACCTAAAGGATCAAGTTTGGAAAAATTGCAAGGATGGAAGGGCATGATGTTATCAAGGCAGGGAAGGAAGTATTGATAAAGGCAATAGTCCAAGCAATTCCTACATATACTATGGGGGTATTCCAATTGCCGGTAAAATTGTGTAAAGAACTAAATGCTTTGTGTGCTAAATTTTGGTGGGGCTAAGTTGGAAATGAAAGAAAGGTTCATTGGAAGAGTTGAGGTAGTTTAACTCAACCAAAGGCTGATGGAGGGATGGGATTTCGAGATTTGAGGTTGTTTAATCATGCTATGTTAGCCAAACAAGGTTGGAGAATGATGCATGATTAAAATTCTCTTCTCTTCAAATGTTTCAAAGCTAGATATTTTCCAAGGTGCCACTTTTTGAATGCAGTTGTGTCTCCCACTAGTTCCTTTGTATGCAGAAGTATTATGTCTGCCATGCCAATTCTGAGATGCGAATGTTGTTGGAGAGTGGGAAATGGTGAATCCATAAAAGTGTTGTTGGATAAATGGATTCCAAATTATCCAACAAATAAAGTATTGCATTCAGTAAACGAGGGTGAGGAGGATTGGAGGGTTTTGGATCTTATTGATTCAGAATTACATGGGTGGAGGCAAGATATCATCATGGCAAGATTTAACAGGGAGAATGCAAAGGCAATTTGTAAAATTCCCTTAAGCCACAGGCATGTGGCAGATGCTGTGGTGTGGCTGCATAATAAAAATGGAAGGTACTCAGTCCGGTCAAGTTATCATATGTCTAAGAAGGTGCTCAGAAAGGAGGATTGGGATGAATGCTCAATAGCTTTAGGGCAGTAGATATGGAACAAGCTATGGAAGATATGGATGCCAAACAAAATGAAGGTTTTTGCCTGGAGAGCTTGTCATGAAATCCTGCCAACCCAAGTAAATCTAGCCAAAAGAAATGTTATCAAGGATAATACATGTCATTGCTGTTAGAGAACTCCTAAATCTATGATTCACACCATTTGGGAGTGTGTAGCTGCCCAGGATGTTTGGGTTGGTAGCTCTAATGCTTTGCAAAAATGTACTACTAACTTTAATGGTTTTATGCAGTTATTTGAGGTGTTGATGGACATGTTAGCTGCTGCTGAGATGGAACTTTTCCTTGTTCAAGCTTGGACTATATGGAACTAGAGTAATGCTATTATGTACAGGGGACAGATGAAGGACCCACGCTAGCTGAACAAAAAAGCAGTAGAATATCTTGAAGAGTACAAGAAGGCTCAAGAACACTTAGCTATTACTGATGCCACACCAAGCAGACCACATTGAAAGCCTCCTCCACAGAATGTGTTTAAGCTGAATTTTAATGCAGCAATGTTCTCGGATCAAAAGTGTTCAGGTTTTGGTGCAACAATCCAAAATGAAGAGGGGGAAGTGATGGCTGGGATGTTTGTTAAGGGGCCTTATGTGAGAAATAGCGAAGAGGCAAAAGCTTTGGCTTGCCGAAAAGCAGTTGAATTTGCAATGGAAGTTGGTTTTTCAAAGCTTGTGATTGAAGGTGATAATTTCACAGTGATGAGAGCTATTTCAGACTTGTTTTGCCATAATTCTTTGCTTGGACATATTTATGAGGACATTTATTGCTACCTAAGTGGGCTGCAGCATGTTTTAGTTAGCTGTGTTAAGGGGGGGGGGGGGAATATAGCGGCACACTCATTACCTAGGTATGCAACAAATATTATTGATGAAATGTATTGGTTAGAGGATTCGCCACCACTAGCGGTGGAAGCTTTGTACCAAAATATTTTACATCTTAATGAATGAATGATTTCATCGCTTTCAAAAAAATATATATATTGGGACTTAGTTTTGCTTATGACTTGGCATTTAACAAGAGTAGCATTCGTCAAAATACCTTTTTTTTTAATGAAAAAACTTGTAACTTGATTAAGAAGAAAATAAATTCAATATATCATGACTAATGACTAACTCAATCAATGAATGATTTTTCTTTATCCAAATTACAAAAATATCACTATTGTCTATATTTTGGCGTATTTTGCCAATAGATGTGCCGGTCATCCAAATACTTGATTAAGAAGAGGGGGAAAGAAGAAGTTTGGGCTCAATTTGACTGAAAATTCACAAGACCTCTGTGTGTGTGTGTGTGTAAAGCCAAAGTTGAGAGAAAATCTAATTAAATTTCAAAATTGAATCTAATTTTGTATCATGTGTCAAAATCAATTTCTCAATTTTATGCAAATATTTATCATCCATTACAAAAATCGTGGATTTTGTTAATTTTATATTAAAACTATCACTACTTTCAATAAAAATTATTTCTATTTTAAATATAAGAATTTTTATATAGCCTATTGAACTTTTAGTTAAATTTTTATTTATTTTAAGACAATTAAACAACTCACTTTTTTTAAAAAGAATCTTATCATATGCAAGATGAAGTATTATTTTGAATTTGAATTGAGTAAGATAATTCAAGAATAAAATCTTTCTAAAACTATAATTAAAAAACTTAAATCATAATTATAATTAACATAATTGATAATTTAAGTGAAAAAAATTAAACTTTAGGAATATAATTTGGAAGGAAAAATTGTTAGCCTCTAAAAATTGAACTTTTTTCCTTAATGCCCCCACCAAGAATAAAAATATAATGATCAAAATTACAGTTTATAAAACTGACTCTAAAACTTAACACAAAAACCAAGGTCGTAAAGTAAACATAATAGAAGTGTTAAGTTTTTAGATCCCTGTAAACTAGATTGTTTAATCTAATTAATTAACCAAGTGAATACTTAGGTTTATTATTCAGATATAGGTTAAAATAAAACAATCATATGATGCAAAGCAACGAAAAATAAAGAACACAAAGATCTGATGACCCAGAAAAACCTAACCGGTAAAAAACCTGAGAAAAAATTAACCTAACTATCCTTAAGGTAAAAAACAGATCCACTATGAAAGAATTGAAGTTTGTACAATAAGACTTAGACCATTAACATCCTATTGCTACCTCGAGTAAAAAACTTACTACCATGACCCTATGATAGCTCCGAGTCCACAGACTACTTCTTTTCTTGATTTGCAGCAACCACAAGTTCTCCTACTTGTGACTTTGAGACTCCACTCAAAGGTTTAAGATCTTCTTGAAAGTTCTCTATGCAGCAACTGAAGCAACCATCAAGTTTTTGATGCAAATCTTGATCTTGATAGCTCTATGTGTGTGTATGAAGGTAAACACCTCTCAAATCTCACAAACGATTTAACACACAACTCAACAAAAACTTTAGAGGGTTTTTGGGTACAAAACCCTAGATCTACAAAAGATACACACTCTTCTCTCTCTAAAAAGCATTATAAAAATGTGGTTAGGGTTTCTTTTATATACTATAAGAAGTAGATCTGAAACCCTAATCCTTTTTGGCCTTGAACTGTTGTTTGGGCTTAATTAAAATTCTATAGATACAACTCTCGATTGATCAAGCCTGTCTCTTGATCAGTCAAACCAAGCAGATTCTGAAATCTTCTTTCTACAACTTGTATGTTCTTAAATCTTGACTTGTATCACCTTGAGCATTGTCTAATAATGCCTATAGACTCTAGGATCTATATCTAGATAAGTTTGTATTCACGATTTTCCAATTGTTCTAAACTTTTAAAAACTAACAATCTCATCCTTTGGCAATTCGTGACAAAACTTACATACAATATGAAATGCTCAAATACAAGAACAACCCAGTACAATAAATTGCCCAATTACACATTATTGCCCAAATTACAATTCAACCTAACTACTAACTATCAATTGCAAGAATAGACAGCAGCTTTGAATGAATTAACCTGTAAATTCCTGAAACACTAAACAAATCATAAACGCATGTGTGGAAAATACAAGTAAACCAAATGAAACACAACATAAAAACAAAAGTAAACTAACTCTTCCTCTAAGTTAGATACATCAAAAAGTTTTTATATTCTCCCCTTTTCAAAAATAATTTCATCTCCCCCTAAACAATAACATTTTAAAAACCTTTTCCAAATTTCAACTATTTCTCTCCCTTTTTGTCACATATTGACAAAGACAACCCAATCAAAGAGTAAACAGAAAACATACGCAACAAAGGATCACAGAAAATAGAGAATCAAGGAAACAACTCCCCCCAATAACAACAAAGGGAAAAAAAAGACTTTTCTCCCCCTATAAGAATAGGAAAAAACAAAACAAGTTTTGAGGAAAAACAATTTTGTGGAAAATTTAGGAGGTGAGGAAAAGTAAAAACACACAAACCTAACTTTAAAAAAATTGAGGTTACACATGAACACAAATATTCTCTCTTTCAATAAATGCAAACTTGACACTATGTAACCCATAAATAGATGGTGTTTGAACTCAAATCAAGTAGAGAAGATATTTGCACATTAGTATCCATCATATTCCAAAAAAATATTCTCAATTTCCAACATTTCACACATCAAGAAAAATAGCATATACTAACATGTACAAAGGACTCAAAAATTAATCAATCAATTTTTAAATCAAGTTAAGTACCCAATTTAATAAAGTGTATGCATGTTCTGTGTAAAAACAATGAGAGATATGACTGCCAAACTGCAAGATGGATACAAAAAACAATGCAATGCAGTGAATCCTAAACATAAATGATGCATGAAAAAAAATTTGGTCAAAAATCTAAAAACTGAAAATTTTCTAGTTTTGATCGATCAAGCATCGATCGAACATCAATCGAAGCAGGTAGAAGGTTAGGTTTTAAGAACTTAACTTTTTTGATTGATCGAAAAATAGATTCAAATGATTGAGACTCAAAAAACAGAAATTTTTCTGTAGAATCAATTTTCAAAAGATTTTTCATGACATGTAATGCATGAGAATGATTCCAAAATTTTTTAAAAACATGAATTTTCAACCCAGAATTTCAAAAACAAAGTTTTAGATTTTTCTTCTCAAAATTTAAACCAACCCTCAAAGAATTTTGCATCAAACATCACAAAGTGTATAATCTTGGATGGCCAAACTAGTTTACACACAATCTCATGTACAAAGTTTAGCAAAGAATAACTTGTGTAGTGTGTGCAACTAGTAACATCATGAGATACATGTGAGGTGATATAAAGATAGTAATTAATCACAATTTCTACATTATTCATCACATAAGTTTGAAAGCGACTATCACCTAAAGAGTTACATGTTATAACTCCCACATCTCCTAGAAAACAAGCTTGCAATCATGTAATTTTTTATTTTTTTATTTTGCCTCATAATGTACACACCAATTTTATTTCATTATTAACTTGATATTTAAGCCAGATAAAGTACACACCAATTTAATTTATTTGTGTCATCTTTGTTATAGCCTAATAATGTACACACCAATTTTATTATTAATCTGAGGCTACACCTTATGTTCTTTTTGTGTATATGCTACACTTTCTCGAGCCCAAAATCTTACGATATGCATTGAGGTGTTCATGATTGGCTAGTAGACAATGGTGAGATAGTTATTTATGCATTTCTCTTTAGGTTTTAGTCCTAACAATAAAAGACATGTGATTTCAAAATCAAGATCATGTGATAAAAAACTATAAACAACTCACACACAACAGGCACTACATAGCTAAAACTTGCAAAGTGCAGTAAATTAAGCTCATTCAAGCTAAACAAGGTACATAGTCATGAAGTGCAAATTTCATAGGCCAACCTCAACTACACATTTATGATGTGTAATACAAAACAAAAACAAAATCTTTTTGGATTTTCAAAAAATACTTTATGACCAAAACTAAAAGCACACATTATGTTAAATGATTAAAATGCAAAAATCTAAACTAAGCTATAGAGGGTACATAAACAAGAAATATAAATTTCTTAATTAACCATTAAGTACATGTACAAACTAGTACATATTCACAAAAATCAGAAATAGCTTAGGACATATATAACACATACTATTCAAGTTTCTCCACAATGTCAAGCATGTTCTAAATCAAGAGAGAGTGATTATAATTCATGTCATCCTAAAAAAAATAGACACAAAATAAAATATTTTTGTCTTTTTGAAAAGTTTTCAATATTTTTGGATTTTTGAAAAATCAAAACAACCTAAGAAAATAAAACAACCAAAATTTAAAAGAAAACAGGTCCACAAATAATTGAAAGAATTAAATTAGGGACAAGTTAGCAACATTCACCTTAGAGAATCTTTTCTCACCCATATAGCACGAGTCTTCGACTTTATAGGCGAAAAACCATCAGAAGCAAAGTGTATTTGAGAGATTATATCAATCTTCTGAGAAAGACTGAAATCCTGCAAATTCCTTTCACAAGCCTTAAAAAGATCAACTGAAACAATAGTGTCCTTTTTATTCAAATCATCACGATCAAAAATAGTAAGACACTTAAAATTATCCATGATAACAGGGATCAAGGATCAACTCTAGGTATAATAACCTAAATTAAGAGCTAACCCGCTCTAATACCACTTGTTAAGGTTTTAGATCCCTATAAACTAGATTGTTTAACTTAATTAATTAACCAAGTGAATACTAAGGTTTATTATTCAGATCTAGGTTAAAACAAAACAATCATATCATGCAAAGTAACGGAAAATAAAGAATACAAAGAGCTGATGACCCAAGAAAACCTAACCAGTAAAAAACCTGAGGAGGATTTAGCCTAACTATCCTCAAGGTAAAAAACAGATCCAATATGAAAGAATTGAAGTTTGTACAATAAGACTTAGAACACTAACATCTTATTGCTATCTCGAGTAGAAAACTTACTACCACGACCCCATGATAGCTCCGAGTCCACGGACTACTTCTTTTATTGATCTGCAGCAACCATAAGTTCTCCTACTTGTGACTTTTGAGACTCTACTCAAAGGTTTAAGATCTTCTTGAAAGCTTTTTATGCAAAAACTGAAGCAACCATCAAGTTCTTGATGCAAATCTTGATCTTGATAGCTCTATGTGTGTGTATGAAGATAAACACCTCTCAGATCTCACAAAAGATTCAACACACAATTCAAAAAAGACTTCAAAGAGCTTTTAGGTACAAAACCCTAAATCTACGAAAGAGGCACACTCTTCTCTCTCTAAAAAGCATTATAAAAGCGTGCTTAGGGTTTCCTTTATATACTAGAAGAAGTAGATCTAAAATCCTAATCCTTTTTGGGCTTGTTTTGGGCTTAATTAAAATTCTACAGATACGACTCTTGAGCGATCGAGCCTAACTCTCGATCGATCAAGCCTGTCTCTCGATTGGTTGAACCAGACAGATTCTGAAATCTTCTTTCTACAGCTTGTATGTTCTTGAATCTTCACTTGTATCACCTTGAGTATTGTCTAATAATACCTATAGACTTTAGGATCTATATCTAGACAAGTTTGTGTTCACGATTTGCTAATTGTTTTAAACTTTTAGAATCTAACAAGAAGAAAATCAAATAATATTATAACGAAAGCCAAATTATGGTAGTCCAAAAACTAAAAAATAAAACAAATTGTGAGGAGTAGAAGAATCCCCATCCAGACCTTAAGCCAAATAATGGATTGGGCCGCGGGAACGAACTGGGCCAAATTTTTACACATGAAGGGAGTCTAAGAGGGTGACAGGCTGTGAGAAAGAGGAAGCTGAACTATCCCCCATACTCATGAATGGAAAACACCATGGGAAAATGATTCCCATGGAAAAGGTGAGGAACTAACCTTACTTGAAGTGAGGTGCATGGATGATCCACGTGTAGCTCCTAGATGGTGCCCAAGACTGTGGGTAACTTCCAAATCATGCACGAAGGTTGAAGATTTTTATTTTTGCATCAATTTTGGGAGCTCTTACCTAACCTCTACCACATTAAATACATATGAGACAACTTGAACAACAAAAATATCTCCCAGAAAGATAGAGTTCAGGGATAAGAAAGGGGAGGAAACCGATAAAGTAAGAAAAATATCCCTAAGAGTTGGGTAGGCAACATGACAGCTGTAAAGATAGGAACCAGAAGTATGCCTATAAATAAGAGGGTAACCAATCTGAGAAGAGGAGAATGTTCATTACCACATGGATAAGGGAATTTTGGAGGGTAAAGAATTTGGATTTTACTTGTAATATAAGTAATTAATGAAATCAATTGTTTGAGCTTCCCATTGTGGTGTTTATTCCCAGTTATTTAACTACAAGTAGATTGTGTAGGACTTTTAGTTGTAATCTATAGTGGTTCACAGGGGGAGCTAATTTTTGTTCGCCCACACAAACAAAATAAAACATGAATTTTCAAAAAATAAAATAAAATAGTAATTCTAATAAACTACTACCATATAACTAGAGATAGAGGTATGTGATATCAAATCTAAGATACTAATAATACGGTAGACTAATATTTTGATTTCAACTGTCTCTATATTTTTTATGGGCTTCAATTTGTATTAAGTGTTGTTCCATCTCATTTGTAAAATTTTGAATGTATAATACTTTCAACCTATTTAAAACTATTTTCAAGTGCATCTAAAATTACTTAATCTAAAAGTACTTTGAGCTCATTCTATTTAGGACATATTTGAAATGACTTCCAATCTATTTAAAACCGAGATTTTCTTACAAAAACTAATTATTAGTTCAAATAGAAATTTCAATGAAAAAGTATATTATGTTCTAGAAGCTAATTGTTCATATCTTATATTAAAAATGCACAAATAAAATAAATTTATTACATCACAATTACAAAAATTAAGTAAAGAAGTAAAATTATATATATATATATATAATTTGCACTTTTACTAAAGAATATTCTTATAGATTAAATGCTATAAGGACTTGGTGTAAATCCTTTGGTTTACACCCTCTAATAAGAGCATGTCACATAATCATATTACTAAAAATATAAATACATTTGATCACATGTGTGATAACATTTCAATAAATACCATATTTCTGTCGAAAAATCTGGTTTTGTATCTCATACAAAACACACAGGGGAAGCAACAAATATGGATCTATTTTATTCATGATTGATAACATGCACTATGCAAATTTCAAAATTTAAGAATAAGATAGCGTACCTTGGTGTGGAGAAATTTAAAATAAAGATTAGAAGCATTTGGGAACATTTTTAATCTTCACTCCAGTTCTACTTTACGCCCAAAAAGTATGGTCTCTTAATCAGTTTCCAAGGGAAAATAATCGAGTGGCTTCACTCACACATACACACCATTTCACAATGATGTCTCCTTTTTTTTATTCACTCTTATAAAAAATTATGTATGTTTCTCCTTTTATAACTAACTGATTATCTAATTGGGCTGGCCTATTGGGCCTTTCCAATTGGGCTTTAGTGTGTGGCTTGGAGTGGGACTAAAAGGGACCAATAAGACACTAGCTCCAATGAGCCTTGGGCTTTTCTGTCAACTCTTGACAAGTCCAAAGTTACCATTAATTATATTTAATATCACTATATAAATATAACTGCACTCTAGGCCTTATTAATAAATTATATCCGAAGACTTTATTATACATGCAACCCCTTCATAAAATATTCATAGTAACACAAAGTCATAAATGTAGACTGCCACTTTATAAATTACTACATCTTATCCTTGAGTATCCGATTTAATCCTTTAAGTTATTCATCATATATTTATAAAATTCAATTTCATAAATATATACTTTAGTAACTTGTTGCTAAAGTAGTTAGGCCTAACACTCTAAATAACCAAACCCATTAAACTTATCTCAAGGGAATATTTTATATCTCCGTTAAGAGATTATGAATTCCATCTTGAGAATATATGTTCCGTCAACACTAAATGTGGCTGCCCAACATATTAAGGTTTTAACCGTTACTTTATATCTCACTCCTGATATATCAAAACAACCTACACCTCATGATCAGGTCCATTATTCTCTCAGGATTAAGAGTTCATACAAATAAAAGTCGTGAGATTTAATATTCATTTGACAGTCGTTAGGAGAATAATAAATCTCACAACGGTCCGATTCAATATGTCTTAACTCTTAAAACATATCAACATATCAACTAGAAGTCTCCACTTCCATGATCAAGACAAATCATCTTAGTTGATACGTTATAGTTTTCGCAGATGAAATGCTCAATTTCATCACCGATTACGAACAATAAATTCTGAGTTTATAAAAAACTTGTGATTTATATCTTCTGTGACTAAATCACATACTATGCATCTCATGGACTATATGATAATGTCTCAATATTCTTGTTAACATTATTTTAGATAATAATAAAACAACTTTATTAAACACAACATTAAGTCATACATAATGTCATACATAGCATTATATAATAGGATTTAAGAGCACACATCTTAACAATCTCCCACTTGCCCTAAAGACTATTGTGCACTAATCTAACTCTCATTCCCTCCAAATGTGACTCGAAAGTCCTTTGAGGCAAGGCTTTGGTAAAGGGATCTGCTAGATTATTTGCACTTTCAATCTTTACTACCACAACATCCACGAGCAACAATATCTCGAATGATGTGGTACTTCCTCTCAATGTGCTTTCCTTTCTTGTGATTCCTTGGATCTTTGGATTATGCAACCGCTCCGCTATTGTCGCAAAACAATGTGATGGGAACTTGCTCCATTCTTACAACACCAAGATCAGAAAGGAATTTCTTGAGCCAAACAGCTTCCTTTGCTGTTTCACAAGCAGCAACGTACTCATCTTCCATAGTGGAGTCCGTAGTACAAGATTGCTTAACATTCCTCCAACTTATGGCTCCACGTCCCAAGGTGAAAACACATCTCAAGGTGAATTTTCTAAAATCTAGATCCGATTGAAAATTTGAATCTGTATAGCCAATGGGAATCAAATCCTCACGCCTGTAAACAACCATATAATCTCCCGTTCTCCTAAGATACTTGAGAATATACTTTACAGCTTGCCAATGTTTTGGTCCTGCATTTGATTGATATCGGCTGAACATGCCAACTAAATAACAAATATCCGGTCTAATACAAAGCATGGCATACATGAGACTTCCTACTGCAGAAGCATAAGGAACTTGTCTCATGGTATTTTCTTCCTCAAGAGTCTTAGGCCTTTCATTATTAGATAGAGGAACTCCATGTCTAAAAGGAAGTAATCCTTTTTTGGAATTTTGTATGCTAAACCGTTCTATGACCTTATCTATATATCCAACTTGTGATAAGCTTAACATCTTATTCTTGCGATCTCACCAAAACTTGATCCCTAAAATAAAGTTAGCCTCACCCAAGTTCTTCATTTCAAATTGGGTAGATAACCAAACCTTTACCGATGGCATTACCCCTACATCATTTCCAATGAGCAAAATATCATCAACATAAAGCACTAGGTGAAGGAAAAATTCTGGTTTTGCATCTCATGCAAAACCCACAGCGGAAGCAACGAACTAAGGTCTATTTCATTCATGATTGATAACGTGCACAATGTAAATTTCAGAATTTAAGAACAAGATGGCGTACCTTGGTGTGGAGAAATTCAAAACAAAGATTAGAAGCACTTGGGAACATTTTTAATCTTCACTCCAATTCCACTTTACGCCCAAGATGTGTGATCTCTCAATCAGTTTTCAAGGGAGAATGAAAGTGTGTCTCACACTCTCTCACACACCATTTTTAATTTCTCTTTTTCACTTATAAAAATTCTGTATGTTTCTCCCTTTATAACTAACTGATTATCTAATTGGGCTGGCCTATTAGGCATTTCCAATTGGGCTTTAGTGTGTGGCTTGGAGTGGGACCAAAAGGGACCAATAAGACACTAGCTCCAATGGGCCTTGGGCTTTTCCGTCAACTCTTGACAAGTCCAAAGTTACCATTAATTATATTTAATACCACTATATAAATATAATTGCACTCTAGGTCTTATTAATAAATTATATCCCAAGACTTTATTATACACGTAACCCATTCATAAAATATTCGTAGTAATACAAAGTCATAAACGTAGACTGCCACTTTGTAAATTACTACATCTTATCCTTGAGTACCCGGTTTAATTCTTTAAAGTTATTCATTATATATTTATGAAATCCAATTTCATAAATATATACTTTAGTAATTTCTTACTAAAGTGGTTAGGCCTAACTCTCTGAATAACTGAAACCATTAAACTTATCTCAAGGGAATATTTTATATCTCCATCAAGAGACTATGAATTCCATATTGAGAATATATGTTCCATCAACACTAAATGTGGCTGCCCAACATACTGAGGTTTTGACCGTCACTTCAGATCTCACTCCTAATATATCAAAGCAACTCACACCTCATGATCAGGTTCATTATTCTCTCAGGATTAAGAGTTCATGCAAATAGAAGTCGTGAGATTTATTATTCATTTGACAGTCATTAGGAGAATAATAAATCTCACAGCGGTCCTATTCAATATGTCTTAACTCTTAAAACATATCAACATATCAACTAGAAGTATCTACTTCCATGATCAAGATAAATCATCTTAGTTGATACGTTATAGTCTTCGCAGATGAAATGCCCAATTTCATCACCGACTACGAACTATAAATTCTGAGTTTACAAAGAACTTGTAATTTACATCTTCTGTGACTTTTCACATAAATCACATACAATGCATTTCATGGACTATATGATAATGTCTCATATTCATGTTACCATTATTTTAGATAATAATAAAATAACTTTATCAATCACAATATTAAGTCATACATAATGTCATACATAATATCATACATAGTATCAGACAATAGGATTTAAGGGCACTAATCCTAACACTAGGAACATTACTACATTATCTCAATGTCTTTTGTACACACATGGTTCATCAAGATTTTGTTCAAAACCAAATAACTTGATTGCTTGATCAAATCTGATGTTCCATGACCTAGATGCTTATTTAAGTCCATAAATGGACATTTTCAACTTGCATACCATATGCTCTTAATTCTTTGCTATGAAACCTTCCGGTTGCAACATGTATATTTCTTCTTCAAGATTGCCATTAGAAATGCAGTCTTGACATCTATTTGCCAAATCTCATAATCATAATAAGCAGCAATAAATAAGAGAGTTCTAATAGATTTAAGCATGGCTACTGGCAAAAAAGTTTCATCATAATCAATACCTTCTTTTTGTGTATGCCCTTTCACCACTAGTCTTGCTTTAAAGGTTTCAACCTTTCCATCTCTTCCTCTTGTAAACTCATTTGCAACCAACAGGTTTAATGCCGTTAGGCATCTTTACAATATCTCATACATGATTGGAATACATAGAATTCAATTCAGATTTTATAGCTTGGATCCAATGATGTGCATCTATATCATTCATTGCCACTTCATAAATGTAGGGATCTGATTCAGCCTCTTCTAGGATAGCTTCATAAGTTTCTCCTAAACCTATAAATTTTATAGGAGGCTGAACAATTCTCCCACTACAACGAGGCACCTGTGTATTAGTCATCCCTTGAGTAATGTCTTGTGGTGTATCCGATACAGCCACATCATTCCTAGTTTAATCCATTAGTTGTTCAATTATAGGTTCATCTAATTCAGTCAATACAACTTTACTTCTAAGATTAAAATTATTTATATAATCGTCTTCCAAAAATTTGGCATGGATGCTAACAAACACTTTGTTATCCTTATTATTATAGAATAAATAATCCTTAGTTTCCTTTGAATACCCTAAAAACATGCATACTTCCATTTTAGCTTCCAATTTATCAGACTTTCCTTTCAACACATGTGCTTGACATCCCCAAATGTGGAGATATTTCGTACTAGGCTTGCGCCCACTCCACAATTCCTTAGGTGTGTTGGGAACAAATTTGATGGAACTAAATTCAAAATATGCATAGCAATTTTTAGTGCATATCCCCAAAAGGAAATTGGTAAAGTTGAATAACTCATAATGGACCTAATCATTTCCAAAAGAGTCCTATTCCTTCTCTCCGCTACACCATTTTGTTGGGAGTTTCAAGTGTAGTCAATTGGGAGACAATCTCATTTTGAATTAGGTAATCCTTGAAATCTCCAAGAAGGTATTCACCATCTTGATCAGATCGAATGGTCTTTATTCGTTTACCAATTGATTTTCAACTTCAGCCCTAAACTCTTTGAACTTTTCAAAGGTTTCAAACTTCTGTCTCATTAGGTACACATAACCACATCTTAAATAATTATCCATAAAAGTGATGAAGTACTCATAACCTCCTTTTGGTTGGGTTGACATAGAACTACATACATCTGTATGAACTAATTCAAGCAACTCTTGGGCTCTTCTACCTTTTGCATTAAAAGGTCGTTTGGTCATCTTACCTTCTAAACAAAATTCGCAAACTGTAAATCAATCAAAGTTCATGGGCTGTAAAAGTCCATCTTTGATTAGTCTTTGAATCCTATTTGAATTAATATGACTCAAACGCAAGTGCCATAAATATGCATCGCTAGTAGAAGGAAACTTTCTCTTTAATGATTTTACATGAGAGCTACTATCTAATTCAAAATTGTATAATTCATATTTGTCAAGAGTTAAAATGTAAATACCATCCACAATATTGCCAGATCAGATAAACATTTTATCCTTCTTTATTACAGCATTGTCTTTCAAGATAATACAATATCCATGTTTACTTAAGTAAGTTGCAAAAATTAAATTCCTACAAACATTAGGTACATACAAACAGTCTTCCAATATTAAAACTCTAGACTCAAAGTATAAATTAAAATAGCTACAACTGGAATCCTGCTCCCATCAGCCAAAGTAAGAAATAGTTCTCCCTCATTCAACTTTCTAGTCTCCTAGAATCCCTACAAAGAATTGCAAATATGATTAGTACAACTTGAATCCACACACTAGGAATCCGTGGAATTTCGTACCAAACATATTTCAAGAAGAAATGAACTTTTCATACCCTTATTCTTGGCAGCCTTGAATATTGGACAATTCCTCTTCCAATGTCCTTTCTCACCACAATGGAAACACTTTCCTTTGGTTTTCTTTCCTTTGTTGGCAACTTTTAAGGCAATTTGTTTACCATCTTTCTTAGTGAAGTCCTTCTTCTTCTTCTTCTTCTTACCCTTGCCTTTCGACTTAGGTTGAGAAGTTGAAACTTTACCCATATTGGCTTCAACACTAGAAATACCAAGGATGCCTTCCGCATCTACCAACTCATTCATTAATTCAGACAATGAATAAATCTTTTTATTCATATTATAATTGACTCTGAATTCCTTGAATGATTCCGGTAGTGACTAGAGTAGCATATCCACTTGGGATTCTCCATCAATATTGGCATCTAAAACCTCCAATGTGTTCAAATTAGAGATCACCATAAGACAATGCTCCCTCACTGAACTACCTTCAGCCATTTTGGTATTATAAATTTGCCTCATGGTTTCTTGCCTTGCAGAACAGCCTTACTCACCAAACATCTCCTTCAAACTTAACATTATATCCGAAACTAGTTCTACATCCTGCATTTGATGCTGTAGAACATTTGAGATAGATGTTAGGATGTAGCACTTGACCATCTCATTAGATTTCTGCCAACGATCATATTGTTGTTTTTCCTAAAGAGGAGCATCTAATGAAGGAAAGTTAGGACATGGTTGAGTAAGCACATATTTGTGCTCTTCAGCCGTAAGAACAATGTCCAAATTTCTTTTCTAGTCAACATAGTTGGATCCAGTCAGTTTGTTTTTATTAAGAATAGCAACAAGTGGGCTAAATGATGCCATGATTTAAATCTGAAAATAATAAACATGAATACAATAAGTAAATTGGACATTATCAATTTAGCATATAAGCATATAATATGGAACCTTAATAAAACCATAAAATAATATATGTAACGACAACCCAATCCATGTTTATAATTCCTTGGTAGCAAGTTTATTATAAATACTTTAATTGGTTGAGAACTATTCTCATTAGTAGTACTATCATGATAACTCTTATCAAACACTAACAATATGCCGTATTACTTTTAGCCTCTAAGTATTAATGACATAGCTCCTTTAGGAGGTTAACATTACACTTAGTCTAGTGTACACTATTATCTAGAGTCATGTGTAGCCACATTTCATCTCCCTTTTATAGTGTTAAACTTGTAGTACCATAAAACAAAACACCCTCCTTTGGGATCACGAGGCATATACACCAAAATGAGGTATTTGTCCACACTACTTTAAACGGGTAAATTCAATCTTGTAGTACTATGAAGTAAACACTCTCCTTTGGGATCGCAAGGCATATACGCCAAGACAAGGTGTTTACTCACACTACTATGAACCGATAATGGAGACTATGAGATCCAACTCTTGTATCTCTCTCCCACTAGATATTTTAAATTAAAGGCTTTTAAGATCAAGAACCATAATAATGCTAGACACTTTGAAAACATAATCCTAATCTCATTAGGAATAAATTTCATTAATCTAGCATTAACATATATAAATATATATATATATAATGTAAAATAAACCCATATTACATTATAAACTCCTATATTATATTATATTATATATTATATATATAATATAATATACGAATTATTATATGTAACATATAATTATTACCTTTTATATATATATATATATATATATATATATATATATATATATATATATATATTATAGATTGTAAGATTCCTCGGTGTAATACATGCAAGATGAATCCTTGTATATTAATGCATGCAAGTTGGCTATCAAGGCTTTCCATTCCAAGTCAAACGGTGCAAAAAGATCAATTCAACCGTAGGCCATCAAGACAATTAATATTAAATGGTCTTTCTAGGGCCAAAAGTTGCAAGAAAGTCCAACCAATGCAATAAATGGCTCAGGCAAATGACAGTTACATTAAAAACTCATATAGCCATACAATATGCCAATTGATACATTAATATTCCAAGCAATGCAATCAACGGTACCACACATAACAGTTATTGAATTTCAATAAATGTATCCTTAGCATTGATAAGACACGGCACAAACAATCCCACTTGCAATATATATATGGATTCAATATGGAATAAAGTGTTGAAACTTTAATGCACAAGAACTCCATGAATATTAAAACCCATGACACAGCACCATAACTTGATGCAGAAAATTAAAAGACAAAGATAACGGTTTTCTTAAATTCTAAAATTCAATCACATGTTATACAATCATGAGATGAAAACTTGGCTCTAATACCAATTGTTGGAAAATCTGGTTTTGTATCTCATACAAAATACATAGCGGAAGCAACAAATATTGATCTATTTCATTCATGATTAATAACATGCACGATGCAAATTTTAGAATTTAAGAACAAGATAGCGTATCTTGGTGTGGAAAAATTCAAAACAAAAATTAGAAGTACCTGGAAACACTTTTAATCTTCACTCCAATTCCACTTTACGCCCAAGAAGTGTGGTCTCTTTATCAATTTTCAATGAAGAATAATCAAGTGGCTTCACTCACACATACACACCATTTCACAATGATGTCTCCTTTTTTTTTTTTTACTCTTATAAAAAATTCTATATATTTCTCCATTTATAACTAACTGATTATCTAATTGGGCTGGCCTATTGGGCATTTCCAATTGGGATTTAGTGTGTGGCTTGGAGTGGGACCAATAAGACACAAGTTCCAATGAGTCTTGGGCTTTTCTATCAACTCTTGACAAGTCCAAAGCTACCATTAATTATATTTAATACCACTACATAAATATAATTGCACTTTAGGCCTTATTAATAAATTATATTCCAAGACTTTATTATACATGCAACCCCTTCATAAAATATTCGTAGTAACACAAAGTCATGAATGTAGACTGCCACTTTGTAAATTACTACATCTTATTCTTGAGTACCCGGTTTAATTCTTTAAGTTATTCATTATATATTTATGAAATCCAATTTCATAAATATATACTTTAGTAACTTGTTACTAAAGTGGTTAGGCTTAACACTCTAAATAACCAAACCCATTAAACTTATCTCAAGGGAATATTTTATATATCCGTTAAGAGATTATGAATTCCATCTTGAGAATATATGTTCCATCAACACTAAATGTGGCTGCCTAACATACTGAGATTTCGACCGTTACTTTAAATCTCACTCCTGATATATCAAAGTAACCTACACCTCTTGATCAGGTCCATTATTCTCTCAGGATTAAAAGTTCATGCAAGTAGAAGTCGTAAGATTTATTATTCATTTGACAGTCGTTAGGAGAATAATAAATCTCACAACGGTTCAGTTCAATATATCTTAACTCTTAAAACATATCAACATATCAACTAGAAGTCTCCACTTCCATAATCAAGACAAATCATTTTAGTTGATACATTATAGTCTTCGTAGATGAAATGCCCAACTTTATCATCGACTACGAACTATAAATTCTGAGTTTACAAAGAACTTGTGACTTATATCTTCTGTGATTAAATCACATACTATGCATCTCATGGACTATATGATAATGTCTCAATATTCATATTACCATTATTTTAGATAATAATAAAATAACTTCATTAAATACAACATTAAGTCATACATAATGTCATACATAGCATCATACAATAGAATTTAAGAGCACACATCCTAACAATTTCAGGTTTTAAGTAAAAGGCTAATGTAATGTTATTAGGTGCGGTATATGTATTAAATTTTAAATAAAAAGCTGACATGACAATTTTTTATTGAATGATGTGAAATATGAGTTCTACGCTCCATCCTTACCGAATTTGGATTCATATTCTCACAAGGCTTCTTTAAGAGTTAATAAAATATAATAATGATCATATTTAAAGCATTTAACTACATGTTTTAAAATATATCCATGCATATGCATATGGTTATAAACTAGTTAAATTCTTCTCCTTCATCTTTTTTTTTAAAGTGTAATCTTGGAAATCTCATTTCATTTAGTACGTGGTAAATGAATGTTATTAAATATTATGAAAATTGCACCTTTCTACCCTAAGTTTCAACCCGATTACATTTAACCACCTAAACTATCAAAATACATGATTAATCTCTAAAAGTTATAACTCTATTTCCATGTCCCCTTACTGCCTATTTTGGTGTTAAGTTTGATGGAATCTTTTTTTTTTTTTTGGAGAAACAAGTTTGATGGAACTTAATATTGAAGAACCAATTTTACCCCTCTTCATCTATTGGCCTTTGAGAATGGAGAGGTAATTAAATTGTTCTTTCAATACTAAATTTTGTCAAAAATTAACACTAAAATAGATGGTAAGAGATACATTGTAGAAATGTTATAAAATTGGGGGCATCAATTGTGTGTTTAAATAGTTTTAGGTCATTTAAGTGTAATTTCGGTGAAATATTAGGGTAGAAAAATATAATTTATTTACCCTAAAAATTATGTTTAGTTCATATGATATTGAAGGGTAATCTACTAATCTGTTAAAGAATACATATTACATTATCATTTACACTACAATTCAAAATTTGAAGGACAAAATTGCTCAAAGTAAAAATAAATAAATAAAATTGACAATGGCTTAAAAAACTAAGGCCAAAAAAAAAACCTAGGTTTTAGATCAATTACAAACTAATCCCTATACCTTAAATTTTATATTATTGACTCATGAGATTTAAGGGCAGTCCAAATTGACCCGCCTATTTTAATTCAGTTAGTTATAACTAATTAAAAAACACATCTTTCTCAACAAAAAAAAATAAGAAAAACACATGACCACTTCACTCTAGAAAAAATATATATAATCTTTAAAATAATACGTACGTAACATATAACCATTTTCTATCAATAATAGTAAATGCAATTGAGATAGAGGGTTATTTTAAAAAATTCTTAAACTTAAGTTTGCAACTGTCCCAAACCCTTGAATGTGTTTTTTGCATTATGCCCCTAAAGCTAATTACTTAAATCACCAGCAGGCATGTGACAAAGTGGGTCTCACCAACAAAGGGTGTGAGGTTAAATTCCAAAATATTTGTGTGTAGTGGTGGGCCAACCGATAGGCAAATAATTGTAGGATCTTAGGCTTAGGCAACCCGTGAAAAATTCAACTAGTTGCTGAGAAAGAATTTGAGATATCGGTTTAGATTTAGAAACTATGATCATTTTCAATCTACTTTAATCTTTGAAATTGTACTTTTTCTTCCTCGCTGATGAGTCTACTTTTTTTCCAGCCATATATAATATAATAACCCTTTTACTCCTTTTCTCTTTCTTTCTGAAGAGGTGTCGGTGGACCTAATAGTAAATATCAAAATCAGCTAGCGATTTCGAAGCACCCGTTTGCGCAGCGCGCACACACATCATACTCGTATACTTGATGCAGTATTCTTAATTCTCTGTCTATTTGTCTGAAACAACTACGCACTCAGCACTCTACAGGCAGGCTTCTATTGCTTCTGACATGCGCATAATATTTTTGGTGGTGCATCATGTTGTTCATTTTTATTTTTGGAATCACAACATGCATGTTATTTAAGTATCCGTTTAGATACAATTGAAAACTATTGTAACAAAATAATTTTTAAATGTGTAAATAGTATCGTGAGACTCATTTTTAATGAAAAAGTGATTGAAAAGTGCGTAAACAATACATGAACAGCACAAAACAGTACGTAAACAGTACTTTGTCCCCTAAAGCTGAAACACGTCCAAGAAAAAAAAAAAAAAAAAAAACGCGGATGCCAGCTTTTCCTCTGCATCCAGACCAAGCCTTAATGTTTTCAAAAATTAGTATTGTTCAAATGGTCAAAAAAGGAAGGGGAGTCATGGTTTTGAGGTGAAACTGAAGGTTTGAATCATGATGCGTTAGACTTAGCAAAATTGGATCTAAATCTATTAACCTGCCCAAACTTATCAGAATGAGTAAAGTTTTTTGGGCTCATGAAAAAACAGGTTAATCCGAACCCATAAGCTTGGTTGGGTCAAGTTGACCCGCACGTCAAGTGGGTCAACTCGTTTTCCAAAACATTGAATTTTTGTTTTCCATTATTTTGCTCTCTTTTCTTCTCACTTTCTCATCGTAGTTAGTTCAGTTCTACTTTTCCTATTTCTTTTTTTTTTTTTTCTCTTGTAATTTATTCATAAAAGAATCATAGGTATAAAATTTCAATTTTTTATTGACTCTTTTCATTGTATTCTAAATTTATATTACAATTTTGTATGTATATAAAAATGATGAAATTATTGCTCAACTTAAGGTGTAATTCTAGGTATAAGTATTTCCGTTGTTGGATCTATGACTAACATTAATTGTCCATTTGGAAACAGTATATTCAGCTTATTTTTGCTACTATTTATGGACTTTACTATACTATTTCAGTTAACTTTTAGCTTTATTTACAGTACTTTTAGTAAAAAAGTTTTTAATTTCAACTAAATAAGTTGTTCTCAAACGGACTATGAAAATGTAAAAAATAGGTTAAAAAATAAGCTAAATAGTACAAGAACCCATGAATAGTATCAAAAAGTACAGTGAGACCCATAAATAGTAGGAAAATAAGCTAAAAGTATAGATAAGCCAAATTTTTCAGCTCATCCCAAACGGATGCTAAGTAGATTGAGGTTCACCCTAATTTCTTAAATAGATTTTACTTACAACATGTGCACCTTACAAAGTTAATAATATGATATGATCCACATCTAGTTTTTTTTTTGTTCTTTTGTGGTGATAATAAGATTATTGAACAACTTTAAATTGTATAACTTTAAGTATATATGCATTATTTAACTTGGAGTACGTAAATTTCAGATTTTAAGTATTATTTAACAATTATATTTTAGTATTTGTTTATTTGTTCTCTTATTTGTATTAAAAGGAAAATGAAGACAATATGATTAAGTTTCTTTGTTTTTTTTTTTTAATGTGCAAAAAAAATGCAGGTCATGCTAGGTTGACCTAACCCTTAAAGATCGAATTAAGGTCATAGATTTAACAACCTATTTAGGACAACACATTTTTTACCCAAACCCAATCTAATCCAAACCTGTCTGGGCCAAACTCACTTATTAGTTTTAAAAATAGAAAGAACACATGAATTGAAAGGCTTAGATTAGAGCCCTTCAAAGAAAAAGCTATCAAGTGCTTAGGAGATTTTTTGAGGGGAAAAAAAAAAAAGGGAACTTCCTTCGATGCCCTTTTAAAGTTCTAAAGTTTTTTTTTTTTTTTTTTTGGGGTGGTCAAAAAATCTCTCCATGGTCGTTGATGTTTGAGTTTAAGGATTTCTAACATTATTTGTACTCTCTTTTGTAGTATCATTCAGCCCAAAGACTGAAAGGACCATTTAATGTAAGCTTCAAGATTCTTGTCTACAGTAGAGGTAAATCTTCCTTTCTTTGTGTGTTTGTGTGTTTTTTTTTCTCATTTTTATATTTTAATTTTGGGGTTAAAATTTAAGGCTATGGTATTTATACAAAGTGTGAAGGCTTTGCTTGGTTGCTGAAAAAATGTAGGAAAACATAAGGGTTTTGAAGGATTCGATTAGACGTAAGTATTGTTCTGTGTTTTCAAATTGTTTGGGAATGAAACTAGCATACAACATTAGGCTTAATTTTCTTGCCCCCACCTCCCACTCTTTACTCTTGTTTTCTAGGGAACCAAACGGAGAGCTTGGGTTTTAATTCTTGTTTCATGTGTTACATGATTTTGGATTTTGCTTCTTTTTTTTTCTTTTTCTTTTTCTTTTTTGTTACTATTATCGTATTATGATTATAGATGTAACATTTTCCTTTTGGTGTATTAATTAATTTGATTTTTTTAAAATTAATAGGTTTTTAGTTTTTATCAGTTTTATTTCAGTAAGTTTACAAATATATTGTATTCCTTTTGTTAGAACACTGCGTTTGGACTTGTGGTGTGAAGAAACAAGAGAGTAGAGTGAAAGCAATGAACTGAGATTAGAGCCGTTGGGGAATCATCAAAAGAAGTGGACTTGACTTGTCTCTAACTGTGGATCCCATGAATGTGTGTGTATTTACCAAAATGCAATTATAACTCTGTTTCCATAACTTGAAAACACTTAAAATGTGTTTTCAGTTTCTATAACTCGTCACTCAAAAATAAAAAAATTGAGCAATAGAAACAAAACTTGAAAACAAATCCAAATAAGCTTTCTCTACATAAGTACCACCATTTTTGAATTATAGGTGATAGAGACACTTATAAGTGATGGAAACACAAAAACCAAAAAGCCCCTAAATGTTTCAAAGTTTCTTGATTGGTGCTGCCTCCTATGGTTTTCGACTATAGAAGACTAAAACAAGGAACTAGGAAACTATTTGTACTAAATTTGCTAAGTAATTCCGTTATAACGCTGAAGTCGACATGACTCGAAGGGGCTTGTATACTACTAAGCAAGACTTAAGTAAAACCTTTTCAGCTTTTAACAACAGATAAAGACCCAAAGCTGCCTAGATGACCAGTGGGCCTAATAAGGGAAGAGCAAATCCAAATGATTGTAAATAACCTTTTTCCATATACTCTAAAGCACCTATTTGCTCATTTCTTCCCCAATTTTATGGAATTAATATCAGCTGACTTACAAATAAAGGATGCCCTTAATAGTGGCATGTTGGAAAATGATCTTTCAAAGAATAAGGAGTTCCCTGCAAGCAATTCTAGCAACATATCCTCTGAGGTGCCCAATATCTTTAAGCATGAACTTACCAAATTCCCCTTCAAAAGCAAACTTTTATGATCTCCATATGATTTTCCAGAAACTTGGACGCAAGTGCTAACCCTCTTGAGCCTAGACCACTTTCTAACTCACTCCCAATCAGATGTTATATGACCAAGAAATGTGATTTCCACCGAAAACCCAAACATTCAACAAACCGTTCTGCTGCCCTATGTCATGTAAATCAAGACCTGATTGACAAAGAGATCATCGTTTCAACCCCATCCAACCACCCAAACAAAAGCCAAGAACAGAAAACCTTTGTACCTTCAAAATTTAATGCTCATAGATAACGATTTTAATAATAAACATTGTTTATGGAAAGAAAGTAACAAACTAAACTAACGCAACATTGAAATTTTAACAGAATCATATGAGAAATGTAAATTTGTTTAGCTTATGGGCAAAAACATGTCCCTCACATAATTGCAAAATATTGTAAAGTAACAGGCTATCAGCCAACAAGCCACTTCCATATCAGACACTTCTGTGTCCTCAACACACTGAAAGGAATCTAGAAGTAGCTCAGAAATTAAAGCACCCTAAACATCAGATACACTCTAAGCACCAAAAGGAAATCAACAACGCAGAGAGAGATGCAAGGAAAAGATAGAGGGTGGAGGGTGCCCCTGCCATGAAGGGTGACTATAGCACTCTAACCATCAGATATGAGGTAGTCACTGACTACACAAGTGCTTGTTCTTTCTGAAATAACCATCCAAACAATAGTAATTTTACTATTTTCTAGAAAAGACAAACATAAGAACACAACCCGTGGTATTACCGTGCTCCTAGCTATCCAAGAAATTGGACTCTTTATGACAGTACAAATTTGGATTGTGGGATATAAAAAAAGTTTGTATCAACAGCTAAGCTAACATAATGCTATCATCTCTTTAAAAATACTAAAACTTTTTTTCTTTTAAAAAAAAAATTGATAACAATTCTTTGACAACAAGCTAGCACCGCAGGATACAAAACTCCGATTGACAGCTTTGGTTCAGTTGTTGGAGTTTTGAGGTTGCTCCAACATAACTAGTTGTCCTGCCACATTCAAGAACATGAAAGAAATGGTTCAAGGTGACAGAACAGTCCATATATGATTTTATATTCAAAGGATGGCTCGACCTGATAGCTACACGAAAACTGACTAAGTCAGGATCAATTATGCCTGTTTGCCAAACTTGGATTCCTTCTTGAAATGATTTCAGCTGCCCAACTCTTTCCTATCTCAGTCTGAAACTTTCCTGACAGCTCAAAGGAAGAAAGATAAGAAACTTGGTGTTTAAAAAGTGCAGCAAACAGATATCCACATTATTTTGTGTTTTGCTTGATACGGAGGTATATTAATTCTACCTGCTGTTGAAACGAAAAACTCATCCAGCACCTTTCCATGTTCTGCCACAACATTATGATAACAAATAGATTCACATAGCTCATAAGGATTATATAAGCACATGTATTATATTAAAAACTTACGAGTTTCATACTCTAGTGCTTGTAGTATCAATTCAACCTGACCATAGGACATTAATAACCTTAATTAGAGAATGGAAGCCTTCAAATATAGAAATCTTTTTGAAATGCATGAGTTGATGCATGTGCTATATGTTCATATTTAAATGCTCACTGCTAAGCATAGAAGAAAAGATAAGCTTTGTCAACCTATTGGTTTGTAGAAATGCATTTATTTTCTAAGCAATAAACTTATGCTTAAAATGTTAAAACTCTAAATAATCAATGCATTCCTTCAGTCTTAACAGAACATAACATCAACTACCATCCTCACTAGCCATTACACAAGATTCCTCATCAACTTTAACTCATAATTATGTCATATACAATTGAGGGATTCTCTTGAACATAGAACCTATCTCTCATGTTCCAAATATGAAATTAGTTTGCATGCCAGTATATACGTACTTTGTCAAAATCTTTAACAAGATTAGCCTCCAAAGAGGAATTATTTTCGTATTCCTGCCAAAGTTCTTCAATCTCTTCAGCTGCACATAAGAAAGTATTCAATCATGGCCAATCTGATGCCAAAAATGAAGATTGACACTGTTTAAACGTGTCCTAGATAACAAGACTTAGCAAGTACCCCTCATCCCTCCACCAAGAACTTTGCACATTTCACTTAAAGCTGCCTGCTCCATTCTGCTCTTTTCTTCTTTCGGCACGCCATCAGATGGTGTTATATCTCCAACAATAGCTATCAAAGACCAAAACCTGACTCTAAAATTTTAACTCTAGGTACAAACAGCATATGAATATTCATACATATATGGCCAAAATGGCCTTCTACCACTGTTCATGGAAATATATATGAATTTACCACTTTTTCGGAAATATGTAGAGATCTACCACTTTTTTGGTACTCGAGTTTGGGGAAATCGAGTTCTAAATGGTACTCGAGTTCCATGAACTCAAGTATCAAAAAAGTGGTAGATTGCAACTTATTTCCGAAACAGTGGTAGATTTCAATATATTTCACCTAAAGGTGCTACAGTGCCATTTTTGCCTACAAATATAGCAAATATTGTCCATGTAACAAATGCAAAAATTTAATTGATGTAAAGAAATTGATCAACAGTCAGTAATCCATGGCATTCTTTTTACAAATAATAATCCAAAATATCTTTGTTGGTAAATTCTAACTCGTAATATTGTGAAAAGGAGTTTTCATTTTGCTTTTGAAGAAAACATGCACACTTTGGATTTCATCAAGTAATAGAAAAACACAGAGATGCTCATATCCTCTAAGAGCCACTTTGCCCTTTCTTTTATTGGCCAGCTTATGGATCAATATACCAATTTTTAATTACTAGGTGATATTGGACAATATGAACTGATACAGTTAAATAATCATAGTTCTTCGCCAGAACAACTTGGTGAGGCGAAACAGATTGCAAACTCCATCTTGACTACCTCTGTATGATTGTTGCTCCTAAAGAACATAAAACTACATACTTTTTTTTTCTCTCACCTTTTCTTTTCTGAATGGTCATGAATCCACACCCTCAAGGACCACTTAATTTTTGTGAATGGAAGTGCTGTTGGGCCCAAAGGCAATTTGTCAATATAAAACTAAGTTTTTAATTTAAGAGTTTAAGATAAAAAATAAAAATAAAAAAGTCCTCAATTTCCATCAGGCTAATTTGAGTATTGATACTCAAAATAATGCAACATTTGACAGATCTCATATGAAAAAAGGAAAAAAGAAAAAAAAGAATGTCCTCCAGACAGCCACGTTCCTAATGTTTGGCCCTAAGGCCCAAATTGGATAAAAACAAATTGCAGGCAGATATTTTTATTCCCCCTTGATAGGAATTTATACAAACACACGACTATGGGTTTTGAACCCATAACCTCACCCTTCACCCCTTTTTTATGAGGAGACAGTGTGCCATTTGAACTAAGCTCATGAATGCAATTTCAAACTCTGCAATTTTGCTGCTTGAGGGTGCACAGGAATTAAAATTACAAACTCTGCATATTTACCCCAAGATGAAGACATGTTAAAGTGGCCTCTCATGATTATTTGGCATAAGGTCCAAATTGTATTTTAAAGGGCTCAATTCTAAAACATTCCCAGCCCCAATACATGTCTGGACATTGCTAAGTAGGGAGTTACAAGTTCAATGATCTAGCACCACTCTCTCTCTCTCTCTCTCTAACATGACAATGCTTGAGCAAACTGGAATCCAATTGACAAGCTGATATGGTTTCAATTGCTTTCAATTCATAAGATGTTCTATAGACCGCTCCACTTGAGACTAAGCTTAACCCGTTTTAAGAAATACATTTTTTTAATAACTACTTTCAAATGTGTGGGTTTGTGAATTATCCGATGAAATTTTGGTGTTAATGTTACTTGTAAGTTTTCCATCCTGTATTCCCAATTACCTTTAATTTTCTTTGCTAGTAAGCCATGGCTTTATTTTTCAACTACCATCTTCTGATGAAGTTACTTTTTTCAAGGTTTTAATTTAACTCTTGATTAGTTGATGTATTTGAATATGATGCTTTGTGATTAACTATTTTAGTATAGTCAAATTAATAATCTTGTCTTGTGTTCTAACAATCCTCTCTTTTAGCTGAATCTTTATGAACTCTGCAGCATTCTACTCAAATCTTCTGTGCAATCCGGACAAACAAAATTACAATTCCAATTCTACAACAATTGAATTGAATATGGGATTTCAAACACATAAAGACAAGATCCTACTATTTTCCTTTTTCAATGAATAATAAAATTTCATTAATAAAAAAGCCCATCAGCACACAAGAAACATACTAAGCATGCAACAACATCAATAAAAGTCTCTATTGCTTCCTGAGAGTGATACCAAGATCATTGGCATTAATGTGCACTTACTTCCTGAAATGTGCCCTTATTTTAAAGTATCTATTGTTTTTTTATTATTTAATTTTGATTAGTAAGCTACACAGTACCTAGTGGGTCTTGAACCCATGACCTCACTCTTAGAGATGGAAATGGGGCCGAGCAGGGCCGAAGGATGGGATCTTCACCCCCGCCCTACATGGTTCTATTTTGCCCCATCCTTGCCCCGCATGGTTTTGTCAAACTAATTTTTAGGAAGAACTGAATAATACTACTCAAGTGTTTAACAAGACAATATCACAACAAAAACAAAAATCTTAAGATCCATGCATTTAAATAAACTAGTATTGATTTGTTTGTTTAAATAGAAGGAATTTAGGTTATGAAAAATTTACAATTATAGCCCTTAACAATGCAGGGCATGACGGGGCTAAAATGTTGAAGCCCATCCCTGTCCCATCCCGTGAAGGGGTATAAAATCTCGCCCCATCCCCTACCCCACCACCTATGTGGTGCGGGAAAAACCAGCATGGGGCGAAGCAAGGAAGGGTAGGTCAATGTGGGGCGGAGCAAAATTGTCATCCCTTCATTCTCCACCTATCACTTGCAAAGGGAGGAGGTGTTGAGGTGCCAATTGAGCTAGAGCACATTGGCTATTTTAAAGTCTCTACTACATCTCACTTCTAATCAAATTTCTTTTGAAGTCCCTTTTCAAGTTCCCTTTGAAGTGACAATCAAAATAATTTGCATTGTATCCATTAAATTTAAATAGTGAAACATGTGCAACATAATAAGACAAGGCTTACGATAGGTAAAGTTATCAGAAGTGATGTTGGTGATCGCTTTAAAACACACTTTTGGCTTGGAGTATGGAATGGCAAGTCTATCTTCAAGAGAGATGTCCTCATATTTTCCTAGGGGACTGCATCAAGGTGATCCACTCTCCCTGCTTTTATTTGCTATTGTTACGGAAACTTTAAGCCGTTTATTGGATGGGGCTGTTCTAGCTGGTCACGTCTCAGGATTCAATGTTGGTCCCAGATCTCAAGCCCCCTTAATGGTATCTCATCTTCTTTTTGCGGATGATACTTTAATTTTTTGTGATGCTTTACCTAGTCCGATTGGTAAATTGAGAGAGATCTTATCTTCCTTTGAGGCTGTGTCAGGTTTGCATATTAATCTAGCTAAATCCAAATTGGATCCGATTGGTGAGGTGTTAAATATGGGTGAACTTGTGGCCCTTTTAGGGTGTAGGCAGCCCTCACTGCCAATGACTTATTTGGGGCTTCCGTTGGGAGCTAAATTTAAGGATGGGGCAATTTGGAACCCTATTCTTGAAAAATTACGCAAAGACTAGCAAGTTGGAAGCATTTGTATCTATCAAAAGGTGGTAAGGTTACTTTACTTAAAAGCACTCTCTCAACCTTGCCTACTTATTACTTATCTCTCTTTCCTATTCTAGTGGATATAGCAAATCGCATTGAGAAGCTCTAGCAGGATTTTTTATGGGGTGGTATTGATGAGTCCCCTAATTTCAATCTAGTCAAATGGGCTCAAGGTGTGTAGCCCTCTAAAGTTTAGTGGGTTGGGTGTGCGGAATTTGAGAAAATTCAACCAAGCTCTGATAAGTAAATGGTTGTGTAGGTATGGCATGGAGACAAGTCACCCTTGGCAACAGGTTATTGAGATCAAGTATTGGAATATTTCGAGTAGGTGGTGTACAAAAGAAGAACAACTACTTATGGTGTTAGTCTTTGGAGAACCATAAGACAAGGCTGGCCAACTTTCTTTAAATCCATCATCTTCAAAGTTGGCAATGGTAAAAGGAATTAAATTTTGGCATCACTTGTGGTATGGGAGTTGTACTCTTTGATAGGCAGTTCCAAAACTCTACAGCTTTAGTCGTAACAAGGATTCTTATCTTGCAGATGTCATGTCTTTTCCTAATCAGACACTTCACTGGGATCTTCAATTCTATAGAGAGCCCCAAGATTGGGAGATGGAACAATTTGATATTTTTGGGAACCTTATACATTCTATGACTTTTACTAGTGAGGGACATGACAAACTTGGTTGGAAGTCGACAAAGAGTAAGGACTATAAGGTTAGTGAATACTACTTATCCCTCTTCTCGACCCCTGACACTCTTTTTCCTTGGAAACCTTTGTGGCGCTCAAAGATCCCTCCTAGAGTTGCTTTCTTTTCATGGACTGCTGCCTTAGGCACGATTTTGACCCTTAATAGATTATGAAATAAGGGAGTCCCTGTCATGGATTGGTGTTATATGTGTAAAAGAAGCAAGGAATCGGTAAAACATCTTCTTCTTCATTATCCCATTGCTTTTGAGCTAAGGTCCATGGTTTGGATCCTTTTTGGTGTGATTTGGGTTATGCCTCAAAGTGTTGCAGATTTATTGGCATCTTGGTAGGGCCTGTTTGGTAGACATCACAACATAGACTTGTGGAGGGCTGTCCCACATTGTGTTTTATGGTTTCTGTGGCGGGAAAGGAACACTAGATGCTTTGAGGGGACAAAATGGTCAATTCTTCATATTAAATCTCTCCTCCTCCACTCTTTGTTTGATTGGTGTTCTGTTTTTTCTTCTTTTTCTTGCTCTAATCTTTTTGTTATGCTTGATCATTGTCATTTTCAATCTTGATGTACTCCTTTCCATGTACACTCTTGGTGTACCTAGGTCTTTTGATTAATGATATTTACATGGTTTTAAAAACCAGACCAAGGACAAAACCGGATTTGCCTCCGGTTCCCAAATTTTGACTAGTTTTAGGCATTTTTATCAGACCGGACTAGTACCCGATTCCCAGTTGAATCGGCTTGACTGGCCGGTCCAATCTGGTTTTCAAAACCAAGGATATTTCATTATTTATCCACACAAAAAAAAATATATATATATATATCTCCTAATTGCTGGGGATAGAGACAATGGTGGCGTAGTACCTAGAGTACAGAAATGGTTGTTGTTCCTTGAATCCTCCTTTTCATTAAAGTGGTGAATGATTGGAAACTATAATCTATGGCACATTTACTAGATGATTTATATGCCGTGGTCAGGCAGATAAATTGATATGCCTTATTCTGTGATGGTGCGCTTTTGCCATGTTGGAAGGAAGATTTTAGTGTGAGAATTAACTGACCGTGAGGGGGTGGGTGGGATTGGAAAGCGAGTGCCTTATAAACTTATACTACTTAGTTAAATTGAAGTTCTTATTTTGAAGACCTTAATAAGTGGACTCCCAACTTCCAGGATTTTTTCTATTGTGGATTGTCAAGAGCTCTTATACATTGAGAATTCAATAGGTTTTTTTTTCTTTATTTTTTTGCATACTTCCTATACACTAGGGATGCACCCCTTTCTGCGCTTTTTACTTAAATTTTGTTACTTATCAAAAAGGAAATGTTGGGAAGAGCTTCTAAGGTACAGGTTACAATCCTTAAAATAAAAAAATAAAAAAAATAAAAAGGCCATACCCAGGAAGTACAAACATGACAAAATGCATTGCATTTTCATGTTAGACATAGACACACCAAGGACATGGCTTGCGTGTCCAGAGAAAAAATAATAATTTTTATTTTGATACAATCAAAACCTAGGAAACACAGAAACGGACATAGGTATGAGTATCGGTACAGCATGACATTTTTGAAAAAATAGGACACGGGTACAGTGGGCATGTATATTAAATTATTATTCATATATTTTTATTTTATTTTCTATATATTGTTAAGCATTTATTTTTCATATAAAGTTAAATATATATCAATTTAAGAGCAATAATGGATAACAAAATGATTTCATAACCATTCAAGGATGTTTTGAAATTAGAATACAAACCAAGAATAAGAATATTAATTAATTTTTGAATGCACTGCTACTATTAAAGCATGAATGCTCTCTTTGTTTTGTGAAAAGGTATTCAATTCCTATTGCTCCCGTGTCTCACAAATTTTTTTTAACAGGACACTTTTTTTTTTTAACAGGACACGGCTGGGACATGCATGTAGAAGTGTCCCAGGTGTGTACTGTATCCGACACAGGCATGGCACCCCAAATGAAGTGCCCATGCTCCATAGAAGTCAACACATCACGGAGACATAGTTGGAATATAACTGCCAAAAAAATTAAGGAAAAAAAAAGGCAAAAAACATATCAACACCTTAGACCTTCACGTGCTATTGGTTGTCTCTCATTCAATATCCATTCCAACCACTTGAAACAGCCAAATCAGCCTAGATCAAAGCTCATTGGCGCTTCTAAAAGTTCATCAACAGTCTCTTTCTTCCTCATTTGGTTCACGTTTGACTAAATCGTGGAAAGGATGGATCAATTGCCTCCTTTGTTGCTCATCGGTGCTTCTACACAACCTAATCGACAATTTCTTTCCTCCTCCAACATATATATACTTTTTTTTGATAGGTAATCAAAGAAGTAATATTAATAGAAAAAGTAGTACAGGATGTTCATGATGATGAACAGAAAGATACAAAGAAAGAAAAACTAAGGGAAGAAAACTCTAAGGGAAAACATAAACTCTGAAAGAGACGAAGAATCAGTAAAACCCCAACAACGAGACCACTCAAAGAGGCTACGCTGACATAAAACCTTTAACTCATCCAAAGTCTTCTCCATGTTCTCAAAGGAGCGACGATTCCGTTCCAACCAAACAATCCACAATAAACACCCTGGAATTAAATTTCAAATATTCGAGTTATGCTTCCCTAACCACTGATGCCAACAAGATAACAACCCCGACACTGATCTAGGCATAACCCAGTGGATACCAAAAGCCTGAAGCATAAGAGACCATAATGTATGAGAAACAGTACAATGAAGAAGAAGATGGTCCACTGACTCCCCATCACAACACATACAACACCGATTTGCCAAAGGGCGACGACCCCTAATCATGAGATTATCCAAAGTGAGAATCCGACCATGAGCGGCTGTCCACAAGAAGAAAGCTACTCGCTTAGGAACCTTTGGTTTCCAAACACCCTTCCAAGGAAACAAAAAATCCGAGGAACCCCGAATTGCTTGGTAATAAGAGCGGGTGTTGAACATACCATTGCCTTTGAGCTGCCAACAAAGAATATCCCTCCTATCCCCCCGAGGGATATGAGGTTGGATAAAGTGAAGAAGAGAAAAAGAAGCAGCAAGCTCCCAATCTTCAAAGGCTCTAAAGAACCTTAAATTCCACACTCTAGTAGACCCTCATTCCGGAAGCCACAAAACTTCAGAAATGCAAGCATCCTTGGCAACTGAACACACATAGAGCTCAGGGTAGAGATCTTTTAGGATATAATCCTCAATCCACCTATCATGCCAGAAGCGGATGCGAGTGCCTTCGCCCACTACAAAAGATAGGTGCTTAGAAAAACTCTCCCACCCTTCATGAATGCTTCTCCAAAGGCCACAACCGTGGGTCCTCCTGCACACTTTGGTACACCACCCCCCTTGACCCTCACCATATTTTGTGGAGATAACTCTCTGCCAGAGATGGGTATCTTCTTGCCCAAAGCGCCACAACCATTTCCCTAAGAGAGCTTGGTTAAACGACGCCACACTCCTTATCCCCAGCCCCCCCAATTTAACAGGAGAACACACCTTATCCCAAGCCACCAAAGGATATATGAAACTCCCCTCAACAGACCCCCAAAGAAAGTTCCTCTGAATCCTTTCCATTCTAGCAGCCACAGCTTTAGGAATAGTGAAGAGAGATAAAAAGTACGTAAGAAGACTCGATAGAGTACTTTTAAGTAAAGTGAGCCTACCACCCTTAGATAAGTAAAGACGTTTCCACCCTGAGAGTCTCTTTTCCATCTTTTCCAAAATAGGATTCCAAATCGAAGCAGTCTTAAAAGAAGTTCCCAAAGGCATCCCCAGATATTTCATAGGCAAGCACCCCACTCTACACTGAAGAATGCTAGCCAATGCATCTATATTATTCACCTCCCCAACAGGAACAATCTCACTTTTCCCTACATTCACCTTCAAACCCGTAAAAGCTTGAAAACAAGACATCGCCAACCTTATGGAAAGCAACTGATCCCTAGAGGCATCACAAAATAAGATAGTGTCGTCCGCAAACAACAAATGGGAGATTTGAACACCAACAGAATTCACTGCTCCCACATGAAACCCCCGAATAAGATTATTCTCCTCTGTCTTCTTCAAAATTCTGCCTAAAACCTCCATAATCAAGAGAAATAGAAGCGGGGATAAGGGGTCTCCTTGTCTCAACCCACGGGAGCTTTCAAAAAAGCCTTCAGGGGACCCATTTACCAAGACAGAGAAATGGACAGAAGTAACACAAGCCTTAATCCACCCCCTCCATTTCGACCCAAACCCCATCCGGTCCAACAGATAAAACAAGGCCTCCCAATTAACATGGTCATATGCTTTTTCAATATCGAGCTTGCAAACCACACCCGGTAACCGACTCTTCAACCTACTATCCAGACACTCATTTGCAATGAGCACATAATCCAAAATCTGCCTCCCACCAACAAACGAATTCTAAGTCTCAGAGATGAGTTTATCCCAAACCACCCTTAACCTATTAGCCAAAATCTTGGACAACAACTTGTACACACTGCCCACTAAACTGATAGGCCGAAAATCTTTAATGTTAACGGCATTACTCTTTTTAGGAATTAAAATGAGAAAAGAAGCATTCAAAGACCGTTCAAACCCAGAGTGACGATGAAAGAAATCAAAGAAATCCATGACATCCTTTTCCACCACACTCCAACAATTTTGAAAGAAAGCCATGGTGAACCCGTCAGGACCAGGGGCTTTATCTCCCTCCAACTCCCTTAAGACGTGCAAAACTTCCTCCTTTGTGAACGCCTTCTCTAGGGTCAACCTCTCCTCCTCTTCAATGCAAGCAAAATCTAATCCATCCATAGTAGGGCGACCCAATTCAGATTCCTCATACAACCCCTGATAGAAACAGACTATCTGAGAGCACACATCTGACTCATCCTCATAAAGAACACCATCCACCTCAATCCTCTTAATATGGTTAGCATTTCTATGAGAGTTTGCTAATCTATGAAAGAAGCGAGTATTCCTATCTCCCTCCTTCACATACAAAGCACGAGATTTTTGTCTTCAGGAAATTTCCTCAAGAGAAGCCAACTGTTCTACATCAGCTTTGAGTTGAATACGATAAAGATGATCCTCATTCGAGAGATCTTGCAACTCCTCTCTAACATCAAGACCCCTCAATTCAGTCAGCAAATATATTTTTTTGAGTGCCAAGTCACCAAACTCCTCCTTGTTCCACTTTTTTAAATCTGCTTTCAAAGCCTTCAATTTTTGAGCCAAGATAAAACTTGGTAAACCCACAAAACTATACCCGTTCCACCATTGCTGCACTCTATCAACAAAACCCTCAACTTTCAACCACATGTTTTCAAATTTAAAAGCACTACGACCCCTACGAACAGCACCAGCTTCCAACAAAAGAGGGCAATGGTCAGAAATAACCCGAGGAAGCACCCTTTGAGAAACATTCTCGAAATGATCCACCCAGTCTAGGGAAACCAAAACCCTATCAATTCTAGACATAGAGGGAAGGCTAGAATCTCTGAACCAAGTGAAGGAAGCACCCTCTAGAGGTAAGTCAACTAAGGAATTCCTCTCTATAAAGTCCGAAAAAGCAAACATAGCAGGGCAAAACGACTCACAGCCAAGTCTTTCACTTGGAAACCTAATGATATTGAAATCACCTACTAAGCACCATGCCATGGGCCAGCTGACACACAACTGTGACAACTCCTCCCACAAGGTAACTCGCTGCCCATCCTCATGGGGACCATACACACCTGTACAAGCCCAAACAAAGTCATCCACCACACCTCTCAGTAAGACACTGATAGAAAACTGACCAGCAATTACATCCAATTTCTCAAAAACCCTCTTATCCCACATTAACAAAATCCCTCCAGAAGTCTGCACAGCATCCAAAACAGCCCAATCAATGAAAGGACTTCCCCACAAACTTCGAACAAAGGCAGCATCAGTAGAAGATACTTTAGTTTCTTGAAGACATACAATATCACACTTCCATTCCTTTAGGAGATGCTTACAAACCTCTCTCTTCCGGGGATTGTTAAGCCCCCTTACGTTCCAAGAGAGTAGACGTAAATTCATTTACCACTACCAACAACCCCTGCAGCAGTCAAAGAGACTCTACTCTTGCTCCTAGAAGATACCCCATCGTAGTTAACATTAGAGATAAGCCCCTTAAGTTCCCTGAGTCCTCGTGACCTTGAGTTTGTTGGTTGCTTGGGCACCCCCTCAACAACCACCTTAAGACACTCCTGCTCCAAAAGGCGAAACAAAGCCAGACATTGATCCTCATGTTTCACAATAGGGAACCCCACCATGTTACAGAAATTTTTCATCAACTGGGACACCCAATTAGAAGGTGTCCCTGACTCTATAACTTGAGGTCCTTCTGCAGAATTCTAAACCAGCACCAAATCTCTGATTTCATTGGGTTCCCATGAAGACAGAGGGTCACACTTCAACACCCCAAAATCTCTCTCTCTTGACGGGTTGGAAGCGAGAAGCTCCGAAGAAAAAGCGGGAGAAGATGCCGGCGGTAACCCAGCCGACGCACCCTCAAGCATCACCGATAAAGCCGATGACTTCATCAGTGGCTTAGAACTCTCGCCCACCACCCTCACACTCTGATTATGGAGAATATGCGCACCCACTCCACGATGAAAAGAAAACCCATTCTGGGCCTTACCTCTCGGGTCAGCCACTTGGGCTTTGTCATGCCCAGTAAGTAAAATAGGCCCACTATCCATATTCTTGTGATAAAGGTCTTTATCAAGACCAGATACCAGCACCGGCCCACTGGTAATGGGCTTATGAGTAGAAGAGTGGTTCAACCAAGATACCAAACGTTTGCCTCCAATAGATTTAGTCACCCTCAGCGCCAAATTAGCAGGAGTCACCTCAAACTTAAAATCACGCGTGGGTCTTCCATTAATAGAAGAGACAGTAACGCCAGTACCATCCTTGAGCACGTTATTTCCCAAATCAGCTCTAAAAAATTCAAAATTCCTTAACTTCCGCTGCTTCCTGATCTTGGGAGATTTCTTCCCAAAATGCCCACCACCTTCCATCGGAGCAGGACCAACACCAGCCCCAGCAACTTCATCAGAAATCCTCCCTTTCACCCAAACAGTGTTTGAACCTGAAAGAAATCTATCTAATTCTTTTGAAAACAAATTCCAACCAGACCGGTTTGAACTCGCAGGTACCATAATCCAACCACGACGAGCTCCACCATAATACAAAGCTATCTCCACAAAAATACCAGCCTTATTTGATCTTCCACGAAATTCGAAAAACTTGTTATTTTCTCTATAACGTTGATACAGATATTCCTTTCCAGGAACCCAATCACGGATATCGGCAAAACAAGAGAGAATCCATTCCAATCCTTTACGACCCAAACAAACGAAACTTTTAAAATTCTAACGCCTTTCATGAATAGCATAAGAGTCAGCCTGACCGACGACAAACGAGAAAGAAAAAGTTTTCGAGTCTATGCGAAAAGAACCATTACTACCCCCTTTGCTCTGGGGAGAAAATTTAGGAGGGAGAGGCAAACCATTAGGGAGAGGTGAGGATGAAGCAGTAGTGACTGATCCAGGCCATACCTATGGTTGTAACGGTAAAATAGATGGGGGTCAGATATTCAAAGAAGAAGGATATGGTGGGCAAAGAGAGTGAAATGGAAAGAAACCAAAGGGTGATGAGAAAGGAGATGGAAAGAAACCAGGGAGAGAAGGAGGTGGCCGGTTGAGGGGCAATGGTAGAGAGGGTCACAGAGGAGGGAAAGGTGTAGGCTGTGTGGTGGGGAGGGAGGGGGGAGGGGGAAGGGTAGTCATTTTGATGCATATGTAACTCACTATTAAAAAAAATGATATATATACACACAATTTTTTATCAATTACGAATATGATTACTCATATGGATGTTTGTTTATCAATTTCAAATGGCATAAAACAAGAATGATAAATAGTAGTAAGAATAGTAATGAAATAAAAAATTTTAAATGAAAACTATAAGTAGTATATAATGGGCAGTCTCTATTCTTTTGACCAATTCAATCCATTATATTTCTATCCTTTTTGTTTTCCTTTTTTTCAACTTTATTACACATTGCCCCAAGAGAAAGAAAAACAAAACAAAAAGTCAAAAACTATATTTATTTATTAGAAAATATTATTATTTCAAAAACCTTAAACAAACATAATATGTAAAACATATCTAAAAATATTTTTTTGATTGATTAACTAATTGTCATGAGACTCATGACCCCATTGTGTCATGTCCTAGTTTTTCAAGAATTGTTGTGTTGTGTTTCGAGTTGTATCTTGTTCCATGTTGTGTTATTGTCTATGCATAGGGCCGCAATATCCTATGTAAACTCTCACCCATATGCACCTTGTAAGGCCCTCCTAATGGTAGTATTACAAACGTTTAAAAAGAAGAAGTTTAAGGTAAATAGTATTTATGCATGTGTAGGTGATTGAAACCATTATCTGAACTTTCACCCCTTATCTATTTGGGAGGAGATGCCATCTATTCCAGTGAGCATTTGAAAGAATCCTTAAAATAAACAATAACAACAATCAAGCCTTAGTCCAAACCTCTTAACATCAATCAAGTCTAATTTTTTTTAGAATCAACTATGGATCCTCAATAGCTGGGAAGTACGGGTGCGGCGTTTGGGCCGCCGCACCCGCGTCCAACACGGGGACGCGCAGGCAACGCCGCTGCTTGCACGTCTGTGCCGCGTCAGGCATTAAAAAAACAATTTTTTCGGCGCGAATCACGCCGATTTGGCCCGAATCAGTCCGTATCGGGCGCAAACCGATACCGGCCGAAATTCAAAAAACAACAGTAACAGTTTAACTTGGCCGAAAAAAAAAAAAAAAAAAAAAAAAAAAAAAAAAAAAATGTGCAAACGCACTGTTTGGAAAAATACCAAGACCCAATCCTCTCCCTCTTCATTTTTCTTGTGCCTCTCTCCCACTCTCTGCCTTCACTCTTCAGCTAGGCTCTCTCCCATTCTCTGTATTCTAGTTATTATTTACTATTACTCTTAAATTTGGTATATATTTATATAATGTGAAAAAAGTATGTTTAGCAATATATTAAAAATATAAATAAAAATATTTTTAATAATTTTTTAATCGCCGTACTCCGCCGCACTCGCACCCTACTTTTTCAAAAATTGCCGAGTCCCGCACCCACACCCGAATCCCGAAACGCACCTGTGCTTCATAGCTCAATAGACTAGTCAGGATTGACTGCATGTATTCTTTTTTAAGGCATACTCTCTTTTACTTTCTTCATTTCCATGTCTTCTTTTACTACCATTAATGCTGATTTTGGTATTCTTTTACCTTTTTTCCGTTCCCTCAACCTAAATCAACTCTTTTTCTCATTGTTGTATTAATTGCTCCTCTCTAGACATGACCGAATCATCTCAAGAGAATCTTTTCATTAATAAGGGTCACCTTATCTTTAAGTGAATTTCTTTATTTCAAATCCTATCTTTCCTTGTATTTTCACATATCCATCTTAACATTCTCATTTCAGCTGCACTCATTTTATGAATATGCTTCTTAACAACCAAATATTCAGTATCATAGAGTATAGATGGTTGGTTTGTAACAAGTTAGGACATAATTTGCACAACAAACAACTAGTAAAATATACATACATTGTCTAAAAGCAAGCCATTTTAAACCATTAAATGCAGCATCAATACTACAAATAAAAGAAGCATCGGTCCATTCTCACATAAAAGAGGTACATAATTTAATAAAAATATCATCCTATAATTTTTTTTTTTTAATTCAAAAAGGAAAATATCATCATAGAAAATTTGAAGTATGGAACTACACTATTGAGCATTATAGGAATAAAAAGGAGTCAAAATGATACCTTCTGCAATATCATGCACAATTGCTATCTTAATACACCTGTATAAATATGCAAAACAAGGCAAAAGATTTCAATAAAAAACTATCAGGGATAAGAAACAATAATAATACAAGAAGGGGCAAGTGAATAAAAATTTCAATTAAAAGAGACTTAGGGGACGAACTGACTTCAACCACCCAGACCAGACTCAACTGCCTAGTAGACACCTCTGCATAAATTCTATCAAGGCATTCTCAAAGCTTTAAATACATTTTATCTAAATTACTTTTATAGTGTAACAACAGAAAAATTAGATGAAACAATTATCTTTACCTATACTACTCAACAAGTAAAAGCTTACAGGTTATTGGGTAAACTGTAGTGCATAGCTTTTCATACCAATAAAACCAGAGCATCAAAGAGGTATAATTTGTGACCAGAAATGACACTTGGATGAGCAGTGACAGTAAAATATAATAAAACTGATTCATAACCCCCCCACCCCCCGGTCCCCAAAAAAAAGGTAAAACAGATAAACAAGAGCTAAAATGTCCATGACAGCAAATAAGATCTGAACATCAGGTTTATTTATTTATTTATTTATTTTTGTGTTGCATGGACAGAGTTCAACCTACAAAATATCCAAGCCCCACCAACATCTTATAATATGAACCAAGGCACAGTGCCATCCTTCACTATTAAAATGTTCCTTCATCGGATATAAATTAAACTTAAAGACTGAATTGAAACATTATTATGTATATCTATACTAGAAACTTTTAATCTTTTTTTTTCTATGTTTACAAGATAGTAAAAACTTCTTACGTTGTTTAATGTGGTGCATCTGCAGGGAAAGGAATAGTGGGAGTTTTGAAGGCACTGAAAGTTCTATGCCCGATCTTAAGTTGTTCTTTTTTAGAACTTTTATTTTCTATTATTGACTTTCTAGATTTAAGCAATTTTTGTAACTGATTATCCATCCCAGTATATCCCCCATATACTTGGTGACTCATTTTTCATATTAATATAATCTTATTACTTATCAAAAAGTAAAAGTTCTTCCATTAGATGCATATAATATTTAATCCAGCACATGTTGTTTGGACATAATATTTTTCAAAATCCATTGGCCTATCAGACGGATACAAAGGGGTATTTTCATCATATAACTTTCCTACAACTTGTTTCTCCCAAAAAAACAATAAAAAAATCTTACAACTTCACTGAAAATAGAAAATGGGATGGTTGCTCCCTAATAACTATAGACAGAATTAACCAAGGTTACGTGTCTCAAGTATAAGGGCCACAAAAAGTACCATTTAACTTATTTTTTTATGATTAGTACTCAGTATGCTTGTAATCGACCCATCAAACCCCAAGTAAAATGTAAAACAAGGAGCAGAAATCTGATTAACTGAACCTTTAATGGTTTGGTCCATTACCTAAAAATTGAGGAACATGATTGCTGAAGTACCAAGTAAGCTTCATCTTTCAACTTTATAGTTCATTGTAATTTTAGATCTCCTGTACGACAGTCATCTTATGTACTTCCTGTGTACTTGTAAATTCATTTTGAATAAATATTTTTACTTATCAAAAAAAAGAAAAAAATTGCTTCATCCAAAAAGTTCTACCACAACTTTGGTATTAAAAAGAAAAAGAAACATCCTCATCTCACTTTATATCCAATGAACGCATCTTATTAATCAATCATGACTAGCAGATTGGTGACCAACCAACTAGCCAAAGAGGAGGTCATAAACTTCTAAGAGAAGTTATTTGAGCTAATTATTTTTAAAAACATGAATTAGGCCAAATGCACGCCAGAATGTGTGGTTACCAACAATGTTTTAATAATACTTGTATAATCTAATCTATAAACACATAGTATAGAGAGCTTTCCTCGCTCCTAGGGTTTCTCTGAAATCGTAGACAGTGGAACTTTACTCACTTGTCCTTACAAGTGCCGTTTTTCCCAGGCTGCTCTGGTGAAACTCTGTTTCCTTTTCTCCTTTTTCTCTCATTCTTTCTTCAAATCTCCTTCTTACACTCTTCAAATCTCCTTCTTACGCTCTACTTCCATGGACATTACAAAGCAATGGAAAAAACTCACTCTAACGGATATAGAGGGGGAAGAGTGTGCTCTTACAAATGAGGTAATTGATGGCTCTTTTGCAGTTGAAGCGAAATTCTTTATGAAACAAAAGATCAATCTTGAGGCAATGGCAAGAACCTTCCGAGGTGTGTGGAAGGCTGACGGAGATTTTGAGTTTCGAGATTTGGGGAATAATTGAGCCCTTATTGTGTTCACTGATGAGCTAGGCATGAACATAGTCCTTCTTCACAGCCCATGGTCCTTTGACAAATACCTTCTAGCCCTTCACAAGCTGGGAGAGAATGAATGCATAAATTCAGTAAAGTGTGATAAGGCTTACTTCTGGCTACAGATCTCCAACCTTCCCGATAGCCATATGACAAAGGACAATGGGGAGCGCATTGGCAGCACTTTGGGTGAGGTTATTTCTGTTGATGCTCCTGAGGGTGGCCGAGCTTGGGGTACTTGCATTCATGTAAGGGTCCACATGGATATTACAAAACCTTTGTGTCAGGGTAGAATGGTCTGGTTGGGTGGATCGACAGACGACAGGTATCCTTCCCGTATGAGTGTCTCCCAATTTATTGTTATTGGTGTGGTCATCTTGACCACGACGAGAAGGATTGTTGCTTGTGGAGAAGAGCAGCAATATGATCCATGGCTCCGGGCTAATCCTGATTGCTTACAGAAACCGCAGGTGGTCAGGGTTCGAGGTCATGATATGCCGCAAGACAATAGAAAGATAGCTACTGGAGTAAGCATACAGCAGATTGCGATAGAGCAAGGGTAGAATACGGCAGATATGGCTGAGACACGGAGAAATCATGATCCCGATATTTTCGGAAATAATGCACCATAGGTATATACCCCACAAAACCTGGAGTTCCCTTCGATTCAAAATACTTCAATTCTCGCAAATTTTAAGGCTCAGATAAGGGAGATTGATACAACACTAGGAGGAATGGTTTCGAAGGAACCTCAATCTATGGAGGAATTTTCGGATTCCTTAGCAATACATCCCAATGATGTTGTTTCAAAGTCAAATGGGCCTGTGGTCACCCCATCAAGTAGCCTGACTCAATATGGGCCTCTGTCTGAGGTAAGTACGGTCACTCCTTCTTTTGTTTTGGGCCCTAGGGATGTGATAAATAAACCTCTAAACTCAAGAAAAAAGAATGTCAAAGGGACGATGAAAAAGACTCGTAAATCTGCCAAAGGTGAATGTGTTAAAACAAACTCTAAGGGGACTTGGAAACGTCTGGAAAAATCACCAATCTCTAAGGAAGTGGTAATGGGAGATCAAGATGATGTTTCAAAAAGGAAATTGGAGGCACTTGAGGATAGAAGAGAGGACGTTCTGGTGCTTGCAAAGAGGTCGAAATTGGAGGATGCAGTGTCCTTGGGGAAGGTATTTGAGGAGCAATTTGGATCGGCAGAGGTTGCTAAGCAACCCCACCGGAAGCAATGAATACATTAAGTTGGAACTGTCGGGGGCTTGGGAACCCCCGTACAGTTAACACACTAAAAAAAGATAGTACAAGCTGAAGCTCCCAGTTTGGTTTTCCTTATGGAAACCAAACTCCCTCAGAAGGCCATGAAACGGATGTCTGACATAAAACACTCCTTAGGATTGACTCAGGGAATGTCTGTTCCTAGTGATGGGAAGAGTGGCGGTCTTGCTCTTCTTTGGAAGCCAGATGTCAAAAGTGGATGTACAAACGGTTTCCCGCTGGCATATTGATGCCTTCATTGATTCTGGAGCTTCCATTAGGGTTTGGAGATTGACGGGATTCTATGGTAATCCTGATACCTGCGGGAGGCCAAAGTCTTGGGCACGCCTATCTCAGCTGGCTGCAACAAGTGATCTCCCTTTGTTGTGTGTGGGAGATTTTAACGAGGCCCTCAGTATTACAGAGAAGCAAGGGGGGATGGACAAGCCATTTAGGCAAATTGATAATTTTTGGAATTGTGTCAATTCTTGTGGTTTAAATGAAATTGGTTACGTGGGCTCCTGGTTTACTTGGAGTATGTATCGACAAGATTTGGGATGAATATGGGAAAGAATTGATCAGGGCTTTGCAACAACTGAGTGGCTGAATCGGTTCCCTGGTGCCAGACTTTATCATTCGGCTTCCTCAGCTTCAGATCATTGTTGCTTGATGTTGAAGATGAATCCAAGGGTGAAACAGAGAAAAAATACTAAGCTTTTTCGTTTCGAAGCCATGTGGCTCAAGAATGGAAAATGTGGTGATATTGTGAAGGAGTCTTGGGCAGGGGAAACATTTTCTCCTCTTGTATGTACAGATGTAGAGAAGCTCTGACAAAATAGAATAGGCAAGAGTTTGGCCATGCGGGGAAAAAACTAGCTAGGGCGCAAGAATTGCTTCAAACTCTAGAGGCAAGATCAATTGGATGTCGAACACTTTGGAGGTGTGTCACCAAAGGGCAGAGGTCAATCGTTTGTTGGATATGGAGGAGAGAATGTGGAAACAAAGGTCTTGTAACCCTTAGTTAAAAGAGGGCGACAAAAATATAAGATTTTTCCATGAGAAAGCCACAAGTAGAAAACAACATAACACTATTTTGGGTGTCATGGATGAGAATGATACTTGGCATGAGAATGGGGATAAGATTGCAGAAATCATCACATGGTATTATCAGAAACTTTTCACCACGTCCCAGCCCATTATCAGTCCAGAGTTCCTTGATGCAATTCATACTGGTGTGACCCATCAGATGAATCAAATGCTCACCAAAATTTTTACAGTTGCTGAGGTTAAGAAAGCTCTGGACCAAATGTATCCGCAAAAGTCCTCGGGACCGGACAGTATGACCGCTCTTTTTTATCAGCATTTTTGGCCTATTGTAGGCAATAGTGTATTTTCTTGTGTGCTGGATTTTTTAAATAATGGTACTGCCCCTCTAAATTTCCATGAAACCCATATTGTTCTTATTCCTAAGGTAAAGAGCCCCACGAAAGTTTCAGAATATAGACCCATTAGTCTATCTAATGTTGTTTATAAACTGGCCTCCAAGGTTCTTGCTAATAGGCTTAAGGCTCTTTTACATTCTCTTATCATTGAAAATCAAAGTGCTTTCTTATCTGAAAAGTTGATTACTAACAATGTGCTTGTTGCTTTTGAGATTATGAATACTATTAGCCAGAAGAAGAGTGGAAAAACAAGGTCCATGGCTTTAAAACTTGACATGAGCAAGGCTTTTGATAGGGTCGAATGGAGTTGTTTAGAACAAATTATGAGAAAAATGGGCTTTCATCATAAATGGATTACTATGGTTATGAATTATGTTCTTTCAAATACTCTATTCGCATTAATGGTGTTCCTCATGGGAGTACTACCCCGTCTAGGGGCTTACATCAAGGGGACCCTCTCTCTCCCTATTTGTTTCCTTTGTGTGCATAAAGTCTTTCAACCCTAATACATAAAGCAGCAAGTAGGGGCACTCTTTGGGATCTGCAAGTGTGCAAGAGGAGCCTTCACATCACTCATCTCATCTTTGCTGATGATAGCTTACTCTTTTGTAATGCTACTATTGCTGATTGTGAAGAAATCCAAAGACTGCTAATGATGTATGAAAAGGCAACTGGGCAGCAGGTGAACCTCATTATTTTTAAGTCCGAATAAACCTAAGGAGATCAAAGAATATGTAAAGCATAGATTTGGGGCTGATATCATCCACCAACATGAGAAATACTTGGGTTTGCCATCCTTGGTGGGAAGAAATAAGCGTAACACCTTTCAACAACTTAAGGAAAGAGTGGCTAGCAAGCTGTCAGGTTGGAAATAAAAGTTCTTGTCCATGGCGGGAAAGGAGGTTTTCATCAAAGCTATGTTCAAGCAATCCCAACTCACACTATGAGTTGTTTTCTACTTCCGAAGTCCCTTTGCGATGAATTAAATAGTATGGTGGGGAAATTTTGATGGGGGCAGAAAAATGAAGAGCGTAAAATGAGTTGGATGAGTTGCAAAAAATTATGTACGCCTAAGGCTAGTGGTGGTATGGGTTTTAGAGATTTGAGATTTTTAACCTTGCCCTTTTAGCAAAGCAAGGTTGGAGGTTGCAACAAGGGTCAAATTCTCTATTTTATAAGGTTTTTAAAAGCAAATACTTTGGACTGATTTTGTGAATGCTCAGAAAGGTAGAAATCCTTCATATGTCTGGCGTAGTATTCTAGCAGCGCAGCCCATTGTTAATCAAGGGATGCGTTGGCAAGTTGGCAACGGCAAAAGTATTAGGATTTCGAAGGATAAGTGGATTCCTACCCCATCCACCTTTCGAGTAATCTCTCCCAGGACCTTGCTGCCATTAGATCAAACCATTGATATCCTCATTGATACAGACCGTGGCACTTGGAGAGCTGATTTCGTCAGAGAGATGTTCATAAATTTTGAGGCAGAAACCATCCTAAGCATCCCACTGAGTATTCGTATGCCTAGGGACAAAATGGGTTGGGCTGGTACACCTAATGGACAATTTACAGTGAAAAGTGCCTGCTGGTTAGCTCAGGCTATGTCAAGGGCTGATCATGAAGGAACTTCAGGTGCTAATGGACAGAAGAGGCTTTGGAAGACCATTTGGGGAGCTGAGGTGCCAAATAAAATTAAAAATTTTGTGTGGAGAGCTTGTCAGAATATCCTCCCTACAAAATCCAATTTGTGCCGACGACAAGTGATTAATTTTGATACCTGTGAGCAATGTGATAAGTGCAGCGAGACAACTAGCCATGTGTTACTTCACTGTGACTTTTCTTCAGCAGTTTGGAAGGCATATGGTTTGCTGTTGGATCGGGACTCTCTGTTTGTGGACTGTTTATGGAAGCTGTGTGATGAATCGGGACCAGCTGATGTTAACCTCACTCACTTCATGGCTATTGCATGCAATTTGTGGAAAAATGGGAATGGAGTTAGACACGGAGAAGCCCCAAAATCTACAGAAATTCTTATCTCTGAAGCCATTCAATTTGTTACAGCTTACCAAGCTCTCCAACACCGCCCCACCCCGTCAGAAACTCTTCTTCCTCCTCAATGGACTCCCCCTATGTCAGGTGTCTTCAAAGCAAATGTGGATGGGGCTGTTTTCAAGGATCTTTCCTCTGCTGGTATAGGAGTGATTCTCCGGGATGATAATGGTAATGTTATTGGAGCTTTGAGCCAGAGGATCTATGCTCCTTTGGGACCTCTTGAGGCTGAAGCAAAGGCGATGGCAGCCGCGATGCTCTTTGCTAGAGATATGGGGATTCATGATATTGTGTTTGAGGGTGATTCTCTACAAGTCAGCAATTTCTTGAAAGGCAAATCATTAGTCCCACCTGCTGTGGCAAATGTCCTAGAAGGTGTCCTTTTCCATCTTCAGTTTTTTCAAAGTTTTTGTTTCTCTCACATTAGAAGGGCAGGCAACAAGCCTGCACATTTGTTAGCGAAGCACGCTAAGTATGTTTCTGACTTTGAGGCTTGGGTTGAGGAAACCCCCAGCTTCTTAGAAGCTGCTATTGCCTCTGATGTTTCTGTTTGTAACTGATTCTTTCTTCTCTTCTATTAATAATATGAAGCTGAGTTCTCATAAAATAAAAAATAAAATAAAAGACCAATAGTTTCATACATATGGCGTTGTTTTAGTCTATCATTCACTTCACTTGTCTTAGCAACATATAATAATAAATAGCATAAAACAAACCAAAAAAAAAAAGAAAAGAGAGTACATGAAAATATAAATTCAAAGATTGAAGCGGAAGTGGAAGTGGAAGTTTTACCTTTCCCTATTGAGACCTGAAGGAAGGTCAGCAGCAATCAAGGCCATCAAAGCCATTCGGTACATATGATCAGCAATTGACTCTGGACCCTTTATCCCATGATTGATCCATCCTTTCCTCTTTGTAGTCTACAACAACCAATGTATACTAATTTTCTTAGGTTTTCTCGGCAACCAAACAGAGTGCGAGAACGAAAGCAAACCTTAAGGCGATGGCACAACGTGAGAAAATCAATTGCAGAAGAGGACGAACCAATCGAAGTTTGGGAGTCCTCCAAACTGAGCGATCTCTTGGATCCGGAACCGTCCGGAGCGGAGTTCTGGGAGTGGGAGCGAACTGATACTAGCCTAGGGTTGGGAGAGTGAGTAAAAAATCCAGGACCGGTACGATTGAAGAAAGCCAGAGGAGAGCGAGAAGGAAGAGCGCGATGCAGCGGAGGAGTTGATGAATTCACCGCCATTGTTGTTTTTTCAAGAAATTGTTTTTGTTTTTATGTGTTTGGGAAATGAGAAAAGGGGCGCTTAGAAGTAGGTGAAGTTTAAGTGAGTGGTAAGTATTTGCCAAACTTGAACTAAATAGTACACGTGCCAGTTGAGACAGACTCACTTGTCTTTTTCTCACTCTCGGCTAAGCAAAATTACTACGGACTCCTCACTACTTCCTCTCACGTATTTATAATCAACTCCCAGAGCTAGTAGGGATGGCAAATATAACCCGACCCGACCCGTTAAATAATAGGGTCGGATTTGGATTTTGAAAATCAAACTCGAAACATGTTCGGGTCGAATTCAGATTTTATGCATACCCAGCCCAAACTTGACCTATATACACATAATATTATAAAAAAGTTTAAAACCCTAGTAGTATAAATACTCTCTTTTCCTTTTAGGTTTCATTTTCTAAACACTAAACCGAACCCTCATCTCTCAATCGCCCCCCCTCTCTCTCTCTCTCTCAAGCTCTCATTGCCGACCACCCTCCCTCTCCTTCAGACACTCCCCTCACAGTCACGACCTCTCTCAACCTCACGATCACGACCTCACTCAACCTCATGTGCCAGTTGAGACAGACTCATTTGTCTTTTTCTCACTCTCGGCTAAGCAAAATTACTATGGACTTTTCACTACTTCCTCTCACGTATTTATAATCAACTCCCAAAGCTAGTAGGGATGGCAAATATAACCCGACCCGCAAGTACCCAACCCGACCCGTTAAATAATAGGGTCGAGTTTGGATTTTGAAAATCAAACTCGAAACGTGTTTGGGATGAATTCGGGTTTTATGCATACCTGGCCCAAACCTGACCTGTATACACATAATATTAAAAAAAGTTTAAAACCCTAGTAGTATAAATACTCTCTTTTCCTTTCCAGTTTCATTTTCTAAACACTAAACTAACCCTCATCTCTCAATCACCCCCCTCTCTCTCTCTCTCTCAAGCTTTCATTGCCGGCCACCCTCCCTCTCCCTCAGACACTCCCCTCACGGTCACGACCTCACTCAACCTCACGATCACAACCTTACTCAACCTCACGGTCATGGCCTTACTCAGCCTCACGACCCCATAGCCTCGTTCCGCCTGACACTCCCCTCACGACGTCAATCCGCCTCACCTTATCACCCCTTACCTCTCTCATTCTCACTCTTGTTTTATCTCTGCCACCCCTCACCCAGTCACCTCACTCTCATTCACTCACCGACCAACCTTCACCCTCACTCTCATCAAGTGGTGGTTGTAATTTTTCACGGAGGAACACGGATCTTGTGGTGGTTGAAGTTTGTCACAGAGGAGCACAAGATTGTTAGATTAGAGCATAGGATTGTTAGATTGGAGAGAGATCAGATGATTAGAGGACGGGATTGTATTTCTGTTTATGATTTGTATTTTTAATTTTTTTTTATGAGTGAAAAATCTGTATTAACAAAGAAGAGCAAAAAAAAAAAGGTGATTTGTGTTTTTTTTTTTTTTGTAATGAGTGAAAAGTCTATATTAATAAAGAAGATAAATAAAAAATAAAAATAAAAAAGCTGATTTGTGTTTACGTTTGGGATTGTGATTTGTGTTTCTGAACCTGTGGTTGTGCTGGATGTAAAATTGATTTTTTTTTTAATTTTTAATTTTATGATTGGGTCATATTGGGCCACGGCTTTTGATTAGGCTAAAAAATAGTTGGACGGGGCCTGCGGGGCCCCTAGAGCCCGATGGGGCAGGTTTGGAGTATTAAAAAAGCCACGTTTATTAAATGGGCTAAGTTCGGGTAATGGGTTTAGACTCGCAGGTCGGGTTCGGGCATCAAAAAACCCGGCCCGAATCTGACCCGTTGTCATTCCTAAGAGTTGGTACTCGCTTTTATTGCATGAATTTTATAACCTGACTCAACAATAAGTGTAATTGGTGAGTTTCAACTACCTTATAACTAAATTTTGAATTACCTCTATCTAAGCAGTGACAAATTAGCTTATAAAATCAATATAGTAAAACTTGTAGTACCTAACTATCTATAGGACTTCTCGAATTTAATTAATGAGTCAATTGTGAATGTGGAAGAAAGGAGTACCACGTCGCCGAAGTATTCAAGAATTGCTCCTATAACTGAGTTTTTAAAAGGACAACGTACAACATAGTTCTAGAGGACTTTTCTCCAAATGGTTAGGTGAAAATATTTATGGGCCATTTAATCTCATACAGTCGTGCATACTATTGTCTGTTCTCCTCTTTTTATGGGTTATGGGCTCCAGCTCCTTAGAACATTCATATCAGTAGATGTATAATAGGATAAGATGTGAAATTTACACATTTTGCCAAGAATTTATCCATATTAGTCCATCTATAAATGTGTAAATATACACAGTTACTATAGTTTTTCATTTCACTTTTTAATTATTTTTTTATCTCTTTCTCTCTCTATTTGTCTCATGGTTGACTCTTGATCCCAACCCAAAAATTTGATCTCTCTCTCGGTGTAGTCTTAAATGGCAGGTTTTGGGTAAGATTTGTTGGAAAATTTGTTGGGTTTTAGGTTTGCTAGAAATGCGAAAGCTAGGTCTTGTGTAAGTTGGAAACACAAAAGTTGAGTTTTGATATTTGAGAAGCAAGGTTTTGGAAATTTTTTTGAGAGGTTGGAGTGGAAGAAGGTTGATTTGAAAGAAAACGTCCATGGCAAAAATTTAGAGCGAAAATGTGATTTGGGTGAGAATGGTAGACTTGATTTAGGTATCTGTTTTGGGTTAGATTTGAGTATAAGTATTCGATATTTGAGAAAGCTTATGGGTTTGCTGAGGATCAACTAAACTTTGGCCGGTAGTAGTTGTAGCATAATAATTTGATTTTGTCAAGCTTGTGGGTTTGTTTTAGTTTTGCTTTGATATTTCTAGTTTTTGTTTGTTTTTTAAGGAATTTTTAATTTTCTTAGAAAACTTTGGATTATGATGTTTTGTTTGGTGTTGCTTTGATTGGGTTTTTTTCTAGTCAATTTGGCTTCAAACTTGCTAAAAACTTCAATTAATGGGGGGATGTGTGTTTACAGTTTGGGGGTTGTGGTTTTTGGTAAGGAAGAGAGATATATGATTTAAGATAATAATAAAAATTGGAAAAAAATTATTTTAATAAAATGTAGTGTAAAAGAGATAATTTAATGTAGGTAGTTGTCGACACCGCATTTTGTACCAGTTAATAAATTTTGGTCCCCGACCCTAATGATGAGCTTGACATATGTCAATCAAGGGTAATTAAAGAGTTCACAATAGTTTGGAAGTGTTCACAATAGTTTGGAAGTAATCACAACTCAAAAGTGCTTAAATTGCTTTGAAATCGATACTGAAAAATGAACTTTGCTCATTATTCTGACCATAACTTTTGATCCATAAAGAAGTTTTGAGTGAGGTTTATTTTATTGGAAAGTAGACATCCTAGGCTTCAATTTGAATGCAAAATTTGCCTAACTTGGACTTAGATTGAGTAAGTTATGACTATTTGAAGTTGGGCCAACTCGGTAGTCCAATTTTTAGGTTTTTAAACTACATTTTAAGGGCCCAAAATATCATGCTTTGATGTGGGCTGGGCCATAGACCTCTGAGAATGTCCAAAGATCATTAAAAATCTCCAAAAACCCTAATTTTAACTTATAAATACTCGTCTTATATCTCCAATCAAAACCCTAGCTAAAGAGAGTGATTTTTTGGCCTTCATATTCTCTAAAACCATTTTTTCCCATTTCAAAACCCTAGGGTAGCACCTTCAAACGTTTTTTACAAAATTAAAACCTCTCTTTAGTTAGTTCTAAGGCAGAAAGTTTGCTTTAAAGATTGTTTTCTAAAACCCTTTTCAAAACCTTGTGTTCTTGAGTTGTGATTACAAACTATTGTTGTGTTCTTTGATTATTGTTGTCTTCTCCATCTAATATTTGTATTGTAGGCACTAAAGGGTCAGTTAAAACAATCTCAAATCTATGATTCAAAAGCAAGGTGAGTCTCTTTTCCATAATTTCCCAACTTGCTACATATGATTCATATGAGTTCTTGATGTAGTTTCTCTAGTTATTTTATTTTATTTGCTTGTTGATTGTATTATGTTTGATATGTTTTAATTTGATTTTAGGTTGTTTATAATCTATTTTAGGTCATTCTTGTCTTATTAGTTTGGTTTGATGTAAAGTTTAACATGCATATTTAGTTTATGTTAGTTTAGTATATTTGTTTTGTTTCATGTTTATTTGTTTATATTGGTGTTTGTTTTATTTTTTTTTTTTTTTTATGTTAGTTTAGTGTTTAGGGTTCTCACATGCTTGTTTGATCTCACATGTTATATCTTTGTTTGATTAAATCTTTAAAAATGTAATTTTTCGAATCTGTGTTAAAGGATTCGTACGCATCCATCGAGTATACGTGCGTATGGTCCAACCGTGCGTACTCAAACTTGAGTATGCGTACGCACCTTGAACTTAGATTACGGCAAAAATCTTGTTTTTATTTATTTAGTTATTTTTTCACATGTTATTTGATTTTGTTTGACTATATTTATGTTAACTAATTGTGTTTAATTATTTTCCATGTTTATTTGAATCTTTTTGCCATATTTAGTTTGTTTAATATCTTTTTCTTGTATGTTTATATTTAATTGTCAACTTGTCATGTTTAATTTATTTTGTTTGATTATGTTTTATTTGTTTCCTTTTATATTTTGATCTTTAATATGTTGTGTGTGTTATTTCCTAAAGTGCATGATGTATGTTTAGGTTAAGGATTAGGACTCTCTTAATAAGCTTTTTAATTAAATATGGCCTAGCAACACATAATGGAAGCCGGCCTACAAGTCGGGCGGTCTTGGGTGCCTAACATCTTCCTAAGTCGTTCCCAAACTCCGAACCCATAATCTGGTATATCGATCCATGGATGTAAGTGATTAGTCTAAAAGGCCCAATATGGTTCCTAGACCTAATCTAGGTGGCAACTTCACTTTTCTCTGCCACGATCCACTCGGCCGAAGCGTACTTTCCTTTGCATTTAACCTCACATGGAGGGTAAAAGGATAATTTCGCCTTGGAAATATGCTTCTTGATTTTGGTTATTAGATCATTAATCTCATTTCACCAAAATGATCTTGATGTTGTAACGATCAAATCGACTGGTCATAAGTCCTAATCGAACCATCAGATTGAAAGTTATCATCAAATCAAGTTTTAATGGTTGAGATGCACTATCACAAATGGAGTCCGACTATATGTGATTATGAACAATTGATTCCAATTGGTCATAAGTATAATCAATTTGAGATTAATGATGTGTCATAATTTGATTTGTTAGGACTATATTTTATGGTAAGGTTACATACACTTAATTAACTAAATAATTAAACATTAACTATTCAATGAGTAATTTGTGCAATTATCTTTTAATTAGAGTAAATTTGGAATCAATTAAGTTTGAAATAAGAGTGATTAGAGTCATTTAATGTTAATTGAGAGCTAATTTGGGACCCATTAATGTTAATTGTGCTGAAATCATTTTCTAACAAATGGCCTCTACTCACCATTTCATCGATATCTCTCATAATATTTTGAATCTGTGAATGAATTAATTTTCCCTGAAACTAGACATCTGGAACTTTAATTTGAGCACAAGAACAAGACAATTTCGATCAGAATTGAGTCAGATATGATTTTTCGAAATTGGCTCTACAGGCTATTATAGCAGCTACGGAAAAATTGAATTTTGGCTTGCTCCTCACTCCCACCAATATCTACATTTAATGCACCAGATTTTTTTCGAATGCTAAAATGAGGTCTAAGTTCATGATTCTTGTCAACCCTCATTAAATGATCTTCCATTCATATTTCCTCAACCACCACTATGCAAACCCCCCCTCTCCTCCATTCCAAGACATAGAAAAAACCCCATCTCTTCCCCTCTCTTGAGTTCTAGTGAAGTTAAGTGGTCTTGTCATGTCTTGGTCTTCCTGAGACTCAAGGTATTGAATGAGACTCACTCTTCCTCTCTTAACTCTTTTGTTCCTCCACCTTTAGGACTTCTACCAAGAGTCTCCTCCTCCATCATATGGATCTTACTTGAAGGTATAATCCATTTCCCTAACTTGTTTTTTTATGTTGTCATGATGAGAATTTAGGATTAAAGCATGACAGTAACTATTTAAATTCCTTTGAATATGTTTAAATATTCTTAAATGTTCTTATGTGTTCTTGGTTGTTCATCACATGTCCATGCATAATACTAGTTTTAATCTTAAATCCACATAAAAAAAATATGAAAAACATGTTGGTTTCATAATTCTTTCATATCCTTGAATCTAGGTTATCACCATCTATACACATTCATTAGAATTTATTTTTCAATCCAAATGCAATGCTTAATAAATTGAATTAGGATTTATCACATGCACACACATTAAATTCAACATGCAAATTAATTGACATATTAGATGATCTGATATGAATGTTGGCCATCATAGTCTAGAGGATCTGTTTCACTAGGCAAGGTGGGTGCCTAACACCTTCCTACCTTGTAACATAGCTTCCGAGTTTAGGTCAAGGGTTGATAGATCAATGCTTACCCTTGTAATTTTCAATTTTTAGATTGTAACTAGGAAACAAAGCTATGTACTTTATCTTAGATTGTATATAGGACCAAAGCCATGCAATTTCCTATTATCAATGTAAATTCAATTTCAAATTAATAAAATGAGGAATTTTTCAATTATAATTTTCTTATTTATTCCTACAATTAAATAAGTGGCAACTCCATTGTAAAACCCTTAATCTAAAGGGGAAAATATAACTAGTCAAACCTCCATTTTGAGAGGCAATAACACAACTCCACCCATTCACATGGGTTTAACCTAACACACCCTAAAAAAAGGGGGCCAGGGGCTTGGTCTCTCACAGTGCCATTGTCTATAATGGGCATTGAGTACGTTAACGGTTTGCCACCAATTCACAATAGTTCATTAGGCCCAAGGTTGGAATCATGGCCCACCTAGTTATGAGTTATCTACTGATCTATCCTTTTAGCTTTAAGGAGCTTACCCACACGTAGATGAGTTTAAAACCCAACCATTTAGGGTTACCCAATTGTGTGTGCTTTGTTTGAATTGTTTGTTAGGCTAACAAAATTGGTCAATCTTTTTTTAAAATATTTTATGTTTTCAAAAAAAAAAAACCAAAAAACAATTTTTCAAGTTCTTTTTTTAAATAAAATTTTTTCAAAAAAAAATGTGAAGTTTTTTATTAAAAAAAAAAATTTGAGTTTTCAGTTAGGTTTTTTTTTATATAAATTCCAAAAAAAAAAAAAATTAAAAGAGTGAGTTTCTTTGTTATTTTTTTTTCAAGAAAGAGTTGCCTTCAAAATAAAAAAATTTCAAAAGAAATGTGAGTTTTTAGAGAGATTTTTTATATATAAATTCCTTTAAAAATTTTCAAAAAAGAAGTGAGTTTTCTATTAAAAAAAATCAAATTGAGACTTCAAAAAAGAGTTTCTTTCAAAAAAAAAATTTCAAATTTTTTTTTTTTAGTTTTTCTTTAGTATAAAATTTTTCAAAGATTGGCCAATTCTAGTAGCCCATTTTTGTTTGTTGTTTTGAGTCTTTCCTTCGTTGGGTCTTGGGCTTAGGCCCTTCTGTGTTTTGTCTTGGGCCTTAGGCCCATCCTTGTTTGGTCTAGGGGCATTGGGCCAATCCTTGTATCGTCTTGGGCCTTAGGCCCACCTTTGTCTTGTTTAGGGGCATTAAGCCCATTTTAGCGTCGTCTCGGGCTTTAGGCCCACCTTTGTCTTGTCTAGGGGCAATAAGCCCATTCTCGTGTTGTCTTGGGCCTTAGGCCTATCCTTTGTCATGTCTTGGGCTTTGGCCCATCCGTGTCTTGTATTGGGCCTTAGGCCCATCCTTGTGTCATCTTGGGCCTTAGACCCATCCTTGATTTTGTCTAGGCTTTAAGCTTTTCTTGTTTTTGTTTTGTGGCCTTAGGTCCATGTTGTGTCGTCTAGGGTTGTTACCCTATTTTATCTTTTGTCTTGGGCCCTAGGCCCACTCCTGTTTGTCCAAGGGCATTAGGCCCATGTCTTGTCAAGGTTTGTGATTTTTTAGTGTCTTCATTGTTGTGTCTTCAAGTTTCTTTCTTTTGGGTCTTGTCTTTCTTAGGTCTTGCCTAAACTTTGTGGTCTCATTCTAGGGGCATGGTTAAGTGGGAATTGAACATAAAAGTAATTGTTGGTGATCTTCATGAAATGTTTCTCATAAGGATAAGTCTCTTGTAAGCAACCCATTATTGCTCCTAAAAAGGGTATTGCACAACCCTTTTGGTCTCGAACCTCTGATAATCGCCTCATAAGAATCGATCTTGCTTCTGTCGATCAAATGGCATCAATTGACCAAGATATTTTAAAGAAGATGGAAGAAATGATGGCAAAGATGACTGCTCCTATCATTGAAAGGCTTCACAATATTAAGGTTGCTCAAGGAGAAGAAGAAGGTAGTGCAAGAATCTTAAGATGAAGACTCTATCTTTGATGATGATTATTTTGAGGAAAAAGAGGCTGAGATCAACAAGGAACCTAAGAAGAAAGAAAAGTCAAAGGAAACCAAAGAGAAGAGTCAAGAAATTAAGAAGATGAAATGTATGCTTAAGAGGTCCCAAGGTATGGAGGCCTACATGCTTGATATTGAGGGATTGTGTTCATTTCCCAATGTCCAACTCCCCCTATAGTTCAAGATTCCAAAGTTGGATTCTTTTGATGGTACTAGAAATCCCAAGAATCATTTGAAGCAAAATGTTCTTGCAATGAAACATCTAGGTCCTACCAAGGAGCAAATCATTTTGTATTTCCTTCGAACTCTTTGTGGTGTAGTCCTACAATGGTATCTCTCATTTACCAAGGAGCAAATCATTTTGTATTTCCTTCGAACTCTTCGTCTAAGGTTGCGCAAGTATTGAGCAAAGTCTTGTTCATGCAAATTGTGAACGGAGACATTTGCCCTAGTTCATCTTGAAGAAGCTGCTATGTTTATACATCATAGGGTTTTGTGATCAAGCAACTTCATGATCTTCATTGTGTGATGAATTGAAGAACTTTGTAGTCAACATCCTTCTCAGGTTGGTGATCAAGTCACGTACTGGGATTCGCGCATCTTTTGGTTAGTCAAGTACTGGGAGCTGTGCAATACAAGGAGAGATTGTCATTACAAAACAAGTCCAATTAGGTATTGGGGTAAGGGTTCAATTGTAGGTTGGTATAAGGTATTGAGATTCTTTTACTTGTAACTGCTTGTTTTGATAATAGTGGATTCTTGGGAGTGATGACCTTAAAATCATCCAGTGGGATTTTTGTAGTGTAGGTTTTCTCTATTCGTAAATAAAGCATTCGCTACATATTTAGTTATTTGGTGATTTGTTTGTGCTACTACACTCATTACATATAATTGAACCTAATTAATTCACTTGGCTAATTAATTGGTTAATTTATTCAAAGTGGTCAATACATTTTTCTCCTATCATGTGGTATCAGAGCAGACACACTTTGTTGTTTATTTTTATGTCATGTGTGTTTGTTTGCTTGTTTGTGTCTTTATTCCATCTTAGGCCTTAGGCCCATCTCATACTTCGTTTGGGCCTTAGGCCTTTCCTTGCTTTGTGTCGGGCCTTAGGCCCATCTCATACTCCGTTTGGGCCTTAGGCCCATCCTCTTTTTATCTTAGGCCCTAGGCCCATCTTGTTTAGCATCTTGTGTGTTTGCATGCTTTGTTATGTTTGTGTGCCTCCTACATTGTTGTATTCATCATTTTGTTATCTTTTGTGATCACATGTTTGTTCGGTGTTTTATGTGAGTCTTGTGTGTTTTTTTGTTCTTTTTCTTATATGAGTCATGTGTGGTTATGTTTTGAATTCTTGCATGTTTACATCAATTTTGTGTGTTTGTTTTTGCAAACCTTGTGTGGTTGTGTGAGTCATGTATGACTATTTGTCTTTGGCATAAATTTCTCGTTTTTGAGTGGCTTATTTGTATTTGGATGTAAATTGCTCAATCGAGCGGTCTCCTTTGGCGTAAATTTCTCACTCTTGAATGGACTATTTGTGTTTGGACGTAAATTTCTCGTTTCAAGTGGTCCCCCCAACTTTAGGTAGAGTTCTTAAAGCTTGAAAACATCCCAAATTTTCTTTTACGTCTCTTATGATGCATTTCTTGTTTGCATGATTGCTTGCATGTATGTGTGTCATGAAGGTAGAGTCCTAAAACTCGAAGGTAAAGTCCTTGAAACTTGAAAACATCTCAATTTTTTTTTTCTTTTATGTGGTTTTTCACACTTCTTATTGAGCATGCCCCCATGTTTGTGTGTTTGTGTGTAGTGTGTGTGTGTGTGTGGACTCAAAGTTCATCAACTTGCAAAATGTTTGTCTCTTCAGGCTCTTAACTATACTTGCATTGCAAGAAAAGTTAAAAGAATGGCATCTATAGACATCGCATTTTGAACCTGTAGACACTCAATTCTGCATCCATAATTTAACCTTGGAAGGTGACCAAAATAATCATTCTAAATACCCAAAAATAATGATTACATTTCATGCATTAAATAATTTATCACATAACATAAAAATGATCTTAAGATTCTAATAATCGTAACGATATGCCTGGTTCCCAAATTGGATCATCAGATTGAAAGATATCACAAGATTAAGTTTTCACAGATTGCATACATTCATTTGAGTGGAATTGATCACATGTGATTAATTGAAATTAATTTTGATTGGTGAATAATTAAAATTAATTAAATAAATTTTTGTAATTGGTTGTTGATATCATTAAAAATAAGTTTGGTTGCAGGGGAATAAAATGAATAATCTGATAATGTTGAAATTGGATTGATAATTAAGTTTTTAAGATAACTATCTCTGAGCTAATTACTTTTAAAGATTTAATTATCAAGTTAAAGTGGATTTTATTGAGAATACAAGTCCAAAATACGTCCAAGTACGATTCCTGGCTTAGAAAAATGCCCAAAAAAGAGTCCAAAACACATAAGAAAACGAGACTGGGTGAAGCACTGAGGAGTGCCAATCGGCATTCCAATAGTGCCAATCAGCACTTATGGAGTGCTGATCAGCACTTCCAATTCACACAAATTCCAAATTGGGCCCAGATATGTTTGGTTCAAGTTTAGACCCATCAGAATCGATTTTTTAGGGATAAAACCTAACTTAATTCGTATATGCTGATTTTCTAAGCAACCCTAGCTTATTTTTTAAGCAGATACACCTCTATAAATAGAGAAGAAAGCCCAAAATTCAACACCCCTCTACCCCTTAATGTTAAAGAAACTCTTGAAGTCTGACTTTAAGATTTTCTTTCCTGTTAAGTGATAATTCTTTAGGACTCAGAGAGATTTACTCTCTCTGACTCTAAAGTAATTCCATTGTAGAATTCGTTTGTGTAATTGATGCAAGTATCTCTTTTAATTCTTTATTAACGTGCATGTTTAAATGTTGATTATTTTTTTAGCATGCGTATCTAATTATGGTTTCCATGTTAACATGTGAACATTAATTTCTAATATGATTTTTTATTTTGAGTCTTTGTTTCATGATTAAAACGCAGTGATTGTTTGATTCACATGTTTGATCATATATATATTTAGGATGTTCATGATATGGTTTTAGATCTCTGGTTCTTTGTTATTAAAAGCATTAGATCTAAAATTCTTTCTTCAAAACTCATTCTTTTTCATAATTAAAATTAGATTTGAAATTCTTTCTTCAAAACTCATTCTTTTCATAATTAAAAATAAAATATGAAATTCTTTCTTTAAAACCATTCTTTTTTCATAATTAATAATCAAATCTAAAATTCCTTCTTCAAAACTTATTCCTTTAGAAATCATATCTAAGATTTTCATTAAAACTCGTCTTTTTATTTTTTATTTTTTATAACTATGATTAGATCTGATATTTTCTCACCAAAATTCATTGGAATCTAAATCTCCACTTTGTCATCAAAACTCTTTTTATAAAAATTTGTATCAGATTTATTTTTTTTAACATTGTTTTTCATAATTAAAAAATCAGATTTGATTATTTACATTAGATTTGGGTTTATTAAATAACATTTAGCCATAGATTTAAGATAGTTTACATGACATGTTGCATTTCATAATCTGTTGCATACCATTGGTCAAGGGTACTTAATGATCATTTAGGGTCTAGAAGACCGGGCTTTGCCCGGGCAGAATGGGTGTCTAACACCTTCCTATTCTGTAACCTAACCCTCGAACCCTAGGTCTTGGTTCGAAGAGTGGTGTTTTGTCTTATTTTTGTTTTGGTAGATTGTATCTAGGACCAAAGTTTTGTATTTTTTTACGTAGATTGTATTTACGACCAAAGCCTTGTAACAATATTCTACCAAGCTATATTCATATGTTCATTTAATGAAACTTGAGGTATTTTAGATGTGTGAATTGTATATTGTAAGTTTTTTCTTATTTTTTTGTAATATAAAAAATATAAGTAGTGACTCCACATAATCCTGAAAAGAGAGGTGCTAATGCCTAAATCTCTTTTTTGAGAGCCAATCTCGGTCTCTCACAATGGCGACTCCACTAAGGTAGTTGAGGGCTAGGTTTCACATTAGACTTTAAATGATCAATTAAGTACCCTTGTGTTTGTATGATATTCTTTGCTTGTATAATATTGTTTATATTTGTAAGATATTGTATAAAATGTGATTGTATAAAATGTTGTACGAGATGCCATATTGTATGTTTATAGCTTTTTTTTATTGTCATTGTGTATGCCATGAAACAACAATTATGCATGAACCCATCTCGAAACTTAGTGGTAGTAACCATGGATCACTAGTTTTCCTTAGATTTGGGTATCCAATGATGAACTCACCAACTCATAGCCCAAAGTCACTTGATCATTTCTTGATGACTGTAAAGGACAAACCATGCCATTTGGACCAACGCAACATTCATTTTGTTACAAGTTGGGAGGTGTAATGTCCTAACTATGGAAAACATTGAAACAATAAACCCACCCTACAAAAGTAATGGCCCATAAAACCTATCCCTAGGATAGCCCATGTTAAGATTGCATTGTATATTGTGTATGTTTGACTATTGTTTGAATTGTGGTGAGCCCAAGTTCAACACTTGGGCCCATCATAATTGTTTGAATGTTGTGTGCTTTATAAATCTGATTTTGTTTTCCTGGAAAGAAAGGTATGTCATGTGTGTATGCAGTTCAAGCCCAATCTTGCTAAGCCCAAAGCCCATCAAGCTCATCAAGATTCAAATCCATCAAGTTCATAAGTTCATCAAATTCAAGCTTATCAAGCTCAATGAGAATTCAAGCCCAATTCCATCAAGTTCAAATTATCTTCATCAAGGTTTAGGCCTACCAAGGTCCAATTTTCAAAATTTCAACTCAAGCATCCCCAATGGACCAAGAAGAAACAAGTAGCCCAACTTTGCCTCGTTTCACAAATAGTCAAGCCATATTTTGGTTATCAGGATTATTGTTTATCTTGAAGTTTGTTTGTTTGTTTACTACATGTTTCTAATGATAATATTTGTAGAGGTTTTTTTGTATTTTTGTTGTTGCCATGTTTCATGCATTTTGTTCATAAATAAAAAGTTTTCAAAAAAAAAAATCCAAAAAAAAGAATGAAAAAAAATCCAAAAAAAAATCTTTAAAAAAAAGAGAAAACAAAAAAGATCCAAAAAAGGGGTTTTGAAAAAAGTTTTTTCAAAAAAAAATTCAAAAAAAAAAATTTAGGAAAATATTTCAAAAGAAAAAATTCATTAAAAATTTTCAAAAAATAAATAAACTTTTTAACTAGGGGCATTGGGCGCCTAAGTCATTTGAATTCATTTTCCAAAAAAAAAAAAAAAATCTAAGGACTAGAGGCGTTGGCCTTCCTAGTAACCTTTTTCTAAAAACTTTTTGGTTCTTTCGAAGACACAAATTTTTTTTCAAAAGCCTTCTTTTCAAGATGATACAAGAAGATCCATTTGATAGAACTTTTTCTAAATCATGATGATTAACTGTTCTACCAATCAATTTGTGTCAAAGAGGGATTTAACTTCATTCAATCCATGTAAGGACTTTTGCGAAACATTTAAAATGAGAAGAAAAAGTCCTAAAAGGCAATCAAAGCAATCCATCAATTCATCAATTTCTCCATCCACATACACTCAATCCCAATCTCTAAAGAATTTTTCACATCATTGGAGCATTTATACTTCTATTCCAAGAAAAATTATTAAAGGAGTTTAAGCAACTGTGCCTACAAGTAAGCATCATTAGGGATAGGAGGCCATCTTTGGTAACCCACATTATTCCTTGAAACCCATCACAATAATTATCCATTGCTAGCTTGTTTAAGCCTTTAAACAGTTAGCCTTTTTTTCAACGAACCCACTAAAGACTTAAACTTTGGGTGGGAAAATTCAGTATGTGTGCTTAAATCTCAAGATGAGGAAGTGTTGACCTTATGGTTTTAGCAACACTTTGTAAGGTCCTCAATGAAGACAATGGGACAGGTTCAAAAGAAGAAAAAGATGAAGAGTTCATCAAGGTAAAAAAGAGAGTTAATCAAAGAAAAGGGATAGTTCAATTCATCGAGTTAGGAAAGAAGAAAGTTCATCAAGGAGAAATAAGACTTTGAGAGAGCATCAAACACTGTGAAAAAAGAAAGGGTCATCCAGCTAGAAAAGACTTCAATAAGAAAGAAGAAAAAAGAAGAAGAAGAGAGTGTAGGAATTTTCATCAAGATGAAAGAAAAATGGTTTATCAAAAGACACAAGACATGGGATTCCATGAAAGATCATTCAAGTTAAGAGGGATGATCAAAAAATGAAGATTCATCGAGAGCAGAAATTCAATCAAATTGAGGAAGAATTAGGAATGGCAACGGGTCGGGTTCGGGCCGGGTTTTTGCATACCCGGACCCGACCCGCGGGCCAAGACCCGGAACCCGGACCCGGCCCGTTTATTAATCGGGTTTTTTTTTCCGGGGCCCATACCCGCCCGGTCGGGCCCCACGGGCCCCGTTTATCTTCTTGGGCCCAAATCTAGCCTAACAAAAAATCTTTTTTTTTGAAGCCCATTAAAATTTTTCCCTAAATTCAAGCTTATTCAAGCCATTTAACATGGCCCAAATGCCAAAATTTGGCATTTAGGCCACATTATAGGGCAACCAAATCAAACCAAATTATAAGTTAATCATAAATCAACAAATCACAACTAAGATTTTAAATCAACAAATCACTTAAAAAGCTACAAAATAAATCCCACAAGTCTAGGAAATTACAAAATGTCTTATCCTCCAACTAACAAATGAAAAAGACTAAGAAATTCTTACAAAATGTCTTATCCTCCATAACCGGGTTTTTATCCGGGGCGGGTTTTGGGTCGGGTTTCGGATTTTTTTATAAAACCCGGACCCGACCAGAACCCGCTTCGGGTTTTTTTTTTAAAACCCATACCCGACCCTATTCTTTATCGGGCCGGGTAAAATCCGGCCCATTAGGGTTGGGCCGGGCCGGGTATCCGCGGGCCGGATCTAAATTGCCATCCCTAAGGAAGATGTGGAAAAGAAAAAGTAAGATACATTTCATAAAAAGAAAAGTGTTTAGTCTAGCCAAGAAAAATGAAAGTGCATTAGAAAAGATAAGAGGGCATCAAATAGTATTGAAGCATTTTAATATTAATTGATTAAAATGGATTTATATGACTATATAAATGTAAAGATGTGGGAGTTAATACGAAAGACGAGGTGTTGGTGAAAATATTTAATTCCACATTGAAAAGAAGAAAGACTATTTTATTCTTTTAAATGTGGTAATTGTAGCAACTTGTGGGCTAGATACATTCAGAATAATTTCCTTATTCATTAGTGACTAAATGGCCTTTTTATTATGGAAAATGAAGAGCTATTCACCCACTTAATAAACTAGTTATTGTGCCTATTTATTTCTTCAGAAACTCCTTACCTCATCCATTTAATTGTGTTACTCTAGCCCATCAGATTTATGTCCAGCAATTAATCTTATAACACCCACTACATCAAAATAATAGACCTAATTAATAATATTAATTTGGATAATGATTTCGTGAGGCCCATTAAACCTATAAATAGAATCATTCAAACCCAATTTAAGTTATTGCAATATAATAACATTACACACACAAAAATCCAGCAATTGCAAGCATTCTTATACATTAAAAAAATAGAGAGGTTTTTTGCAAAGAAGGGTGTTCTTTCTGGTGGAGTTTTGGGCTTGAATACTTTGTGTAGATGTTGTTCTAGCCAAGCTACATTTGTTGGGCTGTTGTATCCTAGGGGAGACAAGTTAGAGAAGGTTTGCATTGATTAAAAAGTTTAGTTAACTAAGGGCTTGAATCTCCTTAAAGAGAGCGAGTGCTAAGCCTTAGTCCAAATAGTGTTGTATATTTTTCCATTCTCAAATAAATAATATTTAGAATTATAATGCAGTTTCTCTTTGTGTTATTTCCATTATTATTTTTTTTGCATCAACAATTTTAAGGAGATTTAAACACATGGAGCTTACACAAGAGAAACCAAATGAGAGTGTTGCAGATCTAAAAATTGGAGATAATTTGGTGGTAGCTGGCATAGTTGATAAACTACCACAATCTTGGAGGGAGTTTCAAAAGACTTTGGGAAAAAAACAAAATGAGACATCCTTGGAAAATTTGATCACACGGATCCGTGTGGAGGACGAGGCTAGAAGACAAGATTTACTAATGAGACGAGAGTAATGGTAATTTCACCACAAAGGTAAACTTTATTTCTACTAATAATAATATGCCCAAAAATCATTTTCCTAGATATGGTTAATTGAAGCCTTAAAAGAGAGTTTTCAAAAATAATAATAGACCTCAAGGAAGGGGAAACCCAAATAAAAATTACAATAAGAACCAAAGACCTCCTTCACAAGATCAATTTAATAAATCTTGTTTTGTCAGTGGTAAGAGTAGGCATATTGCTTGATTTTGCAAATTTCAAAAACGTAAATTTGTTTCGCAGTCTAACTAACCGAGGAGCCTTTAGTGGGTATGATTATAGACATCAATATGGTGCAATATGTTGAAGGGGGGTGGGCAAATTTTGGTGCTAATAGGCACGTATGCTATGACAAAGATTGATTCAAGTTGTACACTCCATTTGAAGAAGAAAAAATAATTATTCTTGGTTATTCTAGCAAACCAATGTTCTTGGAAGTGGTGAGGTTGATTTGAAATTCACTTTTGGACATGTGCTAACATTGAAAGATGTACTTTACACTCCGTCCATGAGGAAGAATTCGATGTCAAGCTTTTTGCTTAACAAGGTTGGCTTTAAGTAGACTATGATTTTTAATAATTATGTAATCACTAAAAAGGAATTATTTGTGGGCAAGGGTTATACTTGTGATGGAATGTTTAAATTTAATGTTGAGAATAATAAAACATCTACCAGTTTAGTTTATATGCTTTCTTCTATTAATTCTTGACATGCTCTTTTGTGTCATATAAATAGTAGATATGTGGAAATCATGAGTAGTTTAGGATTAATTCCAAGATTGTCAAAAGATTTTGAAGAATGTGAAGCTTGTAGTCAACTAAGATTACAAAAATGACTCATAAAAGTTTTATAAGAAATACCGAATTGCTTGAGTTAATTCACTTCGATTGATGTGAATTTGAGGGAATTTTAAGTCATGGAGGAAATAGATATATTATCGCTTTTATTAATGATTTTTCAAAATATACAACTATTTATTTGTTGAAAAATAAAAGTGATGCTTTTGGAAAATTTCAAATTTTTTTTTTAAAAATTGAAAATCAATTCAGTAGAAAAATAAAAAGAATAAAAAGTGATAGAGGCCGTGAGTATGACTCAAGTACATTCAACTCATTTGTTCAGTCTTTGGGAATTATCCATGAAATTACTACACCATATTCACTTACTTCTAATAGTGTGGCTGAAAGAAAAATTAGAACTCTAATTAAGTTAACAAATGTCATGTTAATTGAATTTGATGCACCTTTATATTTTTGGGGTGAAGCTATTTTAATTGCATGTCATGTTTTGAATAGGGTGACACATAAAAAGTCACATACCACACATTTTGAGATGCAAAGAGGTCATAAGTCAAATTTGGGATATTTAAGAGTATGAGATTGTCTTGCTTATGTAAGGCTTACTGATCTTAAAATACCTAAATTAAGTATAAAAGCTACTACTTGTTCTTTTCTTGGTTATGCTATTAATAGTGTAGTCTATAGATTTTTTGATCTTGAAAATAAAATAATTTTTGAATCTAGTGATTAATTTTTTCATGAAGAAAAGTTTCCTTTTAAATTGAAAAATAGTAGTTCTTCTACTTCTCATTTACAAAATCAAGAAACTTAGAAGAATAAAAGAGCTAGAGTTGAAAAGGAATTTGGTTCTGATTATTATGTTTTTAACATTGGGAAAAATTCCTAAAATTTAAAAGAAACTTTAACATCACTTGATGCTATATTTTGGAAAGAAGCTGTAAATGATCAAATGGAATCTCTAATTTCTAATAAAATTTGAAAATTAGCAAATCTTCCACAAGGTTGTAAGGCCATAGGTGTAAATGGGTCCTTAGAAAAGAGTTAAAAACGGATGGATCAATAGATAAGTTTAAAGCTAGACTTGTTGCAAAAGGTTTTAAATAAAAAGTTGATCTAGATTTATTTGATACATTTTCTCTGGTAACAAGATTTGCATCTATTAGATTGTTAGTTGTTGTTGTTGCAATTTTTTATTTGAAAATTCATTAAATGGATTTAAAAATTGATTTTCTTTATGGGTACCTAGAGGAAGAGATTTATATGGATCAACTCGAAAGCTTTGCAGAATATGGACAAGAAAGTAAGATGTGTAAGCTAACTAAATCCCTATATGGCTTAAAATAGGAATCTAAACAGTGACATGAAAAGTTTGATTCATGCATAAAATGGTTATAAATCAAATGAATGTGATAAATGCATTTATTCTATATCATAGAATAATTTACATGTTATTATTAGTCTCTATGTGGATGATATGTTGATTTTTGGCTCAAATATGCATGTTATAAATGAGACAAAAAAATATGATTAAAAGCCATTTTGATATGAAAGATTTTGGTGAGGCTAATTTTATTTTGGGAATGCAAATTACAAAAACATGTGATGAAATATTTCTTGATTAATCACATCATGTTGAGAAAATTTTGAGAAAATATAATTTTCATGATCACAAAAGTGTAGCTACTCCTTTTAATTATAGTGTTCATTTATTTCTTGTGAATAATGATGATGAGATTTTTAATCAAAAGTATTATGCTAGCATCATTGGTAGTTTGCGTTATGCTACTAATTATACTAGATCTGATATTGCATATGCAAGAGTGCTTAGTAGATTTACTAGCAAGCCTAGTATAAATCACTGGTCGTCGGCCTTCCCACCAAAGGAAAAGGCCTATGAGTGGTCGGCCTTGCCTCCTTCCTTACTTTTCTGAGAAACCTATCACCGGGGACGATGGATCACTTTAAGGAGAAGTTACGGCAAACAGTGGGTCAAGTACTCTGCTGTGATTGAAGCTTTTAGTGATACTGATTGAAATACATTATTAGGTGATTCCCTCTTTACCACTAGTTATATTTTTATCTTAGGTAGTGGCGCTATTTGTTAGAAATCTAAAAAACAAATAAAAATTGTTAATTCAATAATGGAAGCTGAATTAATAGCATTAGCTTCAACTAGTGAAGAGGCAAATTGGGTTAGAGATTTGTTATATGAAATTCCACTTTGGAAAAAGCTAATCCCACCTATATGAATTCATTGTGATAGCATTTCCACAATTAGTAAAGTTAAAAATCGTTATTACGATGGTAAATCCAGACATATAAGAAGAAAGTACAGTACCGTGTGATTTTATTTGAGTAGTGGCATCATAAATTTACCAAAATCTTAGGAAAAGATAGAGTTTAAAATACATCGAGGGGGATAAGATTAAAGTTTATAAAATCATGAGCTATGTATGAGGATACCCAATCCAAGGACCAAAGATCCTAAGAATTGGGTTCAATGGGAAAAACGAACCATATGATGGTCGTAAGAAATGCAATATTTATTTATTTATTTAAATATTTATTTTATAAATTATTTTTTAATTGTTTAACCTATGATGTAAGAGCATTTATCCTGTAATGTGGAGAGGTTGAGTAAAAAACTCTTAATGAAATTTGTAGCTCGTATGAGTGGGGTTTCAGAATTACAGGAGCCCCCTTGACAAAATTTCACTTATATGAGTGTGGGGGTGGGGCCGCTCCTTATGAGATTTGGACTTAATCTTAAATACACTCATGAAACTGGGATCAACACACGGCTGTAAAGTGCAAGCTATAAAGGCTCATGTCAACACTTGGGTTGTTATGTGTAAATAGTGACACTTAATTTCCACAAAACAATCCTAATTCAAGTCGGAGACCACTACGACTCTGAAGTTGAGATCACTGTTTTACTAAGTGAAAATTTAATGTAGAGCACACCTTTATGATGCAAAGTGACTTGTTTTTATTTGGTAATCTCTCTTTAACTAATAAAATTTAATATTAAAATGAGTGGAGGATTGTTGGAGCATTTTAATATTAATCAAATAAAATGGAAATATATGATTATATAAATGTAAAAATGTGAGAGTTAATATGGAAAATGAGGAGTTAGTGAAAATATTTGATCCCACATTGGAAATGAGAGAGACTATTTTATTATTTTTAAATGTAGTGATTAATAGGCTGATATGTATTGTAGCAATTATGGGCTAGATACATTTAGAATAATTTCCTTATTAATTAGTGAGTAAATGAAATTTTTATTATGGAAAATGAAAAGCCATTTACCCACTTAATAGATTAGTTGTTGGACTTATTTATTTCTTCAGAAACTTTTTATCTCATCCATTTAATTGTGTAACTTCAGCCCATCAGATTTATGTCCATCAATTGATCTTGTAACACACACTACATCAAAATAATGGACATAATTAATCAAATTAATTTGGGTAATAATTTCGTGAAGCCCTTGAGCCTATAAATAGACTCATTCGGATCCAATCCAAGTTACTGTAATATAATAACGTTATTCACACAAAAAATCAAGTAATTATATACGCTAAAAAAATAGAGAGGTTCTTGGCAAATAAGGGTGTTCTTTCTGTTGGAGTTTTGGTCTTAAACACTTTGTGCAGAGGTTGTTCTATTCATACGACATTTGTTGGGTTGTTGTAACTTGGGTGAGACAAGTCAAAGAAGGTCTACACTCATCATAGAGTTTAGCCAACCAAGGGCTTGAATCTCCTTAAAGAGAGCGAGTGTTGCGCCTCAGTCTAAATAGTGTTATGTATTTTTCTAATCTTTGTAGATACCATATTTTATCTGTTCTTGATTTGCGTGTCGGACTTTGAAAATTTCAAAAATATTATATTTTCTCCATGGGGCCACAGAAAACATCTAGATTGACGTGGCACAACCTGTTCTAGCATCGAGGCACTTGAAGTGCCTTTTCTGGTCAAATTGACCAAAATGCCCCTTGTCAACCTTGGGTTGACTAAAATTCAAACGAAGTCAAAGTCAACTTGAAACATCATTTTTCATGCTTTTACATCAAACCCTAGCCACTTAATGATTTTCGTCAACTTTGACTTAGTTTGACCCGACGTTGGCTCCCTAGGGGAACTAGAGACCCTAATTTTGATCTGAATGTTAGAACAGGTTGGGACTGGTGCCATTCTAAAGATTATAAAATTCCCTTTCTAATGACTATATGTGGGTTGAAATTGGAGTTAAAACAGTTGAGATATCCAGAAAACTGTGTAAAGCCCGTCAACATACTTCCCAAGGCCATAATTTTCTATTCGGCCGTTGGATTTCCAATTTCTTTAATGTTCCAGAAATTAGACATCCATAAATTTCTAAGAACACCAAGATTAGCTTAATCCAATTCAGGGAAGACCTTCAAATACACGTGCGAAGTTGGACCATAAAAAGGCAAAACTGTTGATGTCAGCAGGGGTGGCCGGCACACATTATATGGCCGCTGGAAGCTACAGGGTCAAAATTTAACAATAAATGCGTCCAGACCCCTTATTTTGCAAAAAAAATGAGGATTTTGGGAAGTTTTCTGGGCAGATTCTCTCTCTCTCTCTTCTCTCTAATTTCTCTCCCAAATACATCCAAACACCTTTGATTCTTCTTTTTTGTCTAAAATTACAAGGTAGTGTTCTTGCACCCAATCTTTCTCTCCTTGGTTCTATTGGAAAAATACATGTTTATATAACTTACAAAACATACGCAGCGAAAAATTAACGGATCTACTTCATTCATAATTGATAACATGTACTATGTAAGTTTCAGAATTTAAGAACAAGAAAGCGTACCTTGGTGCGGTGAAATTCAAAACAAAAATTAGAAGTATTTGGGAACACTTTTAATCTTCACTTCAATTCTACTTAATGCCCAAGAAATGTAGTCTTTCAATCAGTTTCCAAGGAGAAAATAAGAGAGTATCCAACACTCACATACAAAACATTTAATTTCTAGTATAATCTTAATGAAAACACTTATGAAAAGACTTATAAAATTCTGTATATTTCTCTCCTTATTTATAATTAATTATTTAATTGGGCTAGCCTTTTAGGTCATTTCAATTAGGCTCTAGTATGTGGCTTGGAGTGGTACTCAAAGGGAACAAATAAGACTCTAGCTCCAATGAGTTTTGGGCTTTTCTGTCAACTTTTGGCAAGTCCAAAGTTACTATTAATTATATTCAATACCACTATATAAATATAATTGCACTCTAGGTCTTATTAATAAATTATATCCCAAAAATTTATTATACATGCAACCCCCTCATTAAAATATTTGTAGTAATACAGTCATGAATATAGACTGTCACTTTGAAAATTACTACATCTTAATTCTTGAGTACCCGGTTTAATCTTTTTATGTTATTTATCATATATTTATGAAATATAATTTCATAAATATATACTTTAGTAACTCCTTACCAAAGTGGTTGGGCCTAACACTCTAAATAACTAAATCCATTAAACTTATCTTAAGGAAATATTTTATATTTCTGTTAAGAGATTATGAATTCCATCTTGAGAATATATGTTCCATCAATACTAAATGCAGCTGCTCAACATACAGAGGTTTTGATCGTGACTTATAGATTTCACTCTTGATATATCAAAGTAACCAACACCTCATGATCAGGTCCATTATTCTCTCAAGATTTAGAGTTGATGTAAATAGAAGTCATGAGATTTATTATTCATTTGATAGTCTTTAGGAGAATAATAAATCTCACAACGGTCCAGTTCAATATGTCTTAACTCTTAAAATATATCAAAATATCAACTAGAAGTCTCCACTTCTATAATCAATACAAATCATCTTAGTTGGTATGTTATAATCTTCGCAGATGAAACGCCCAATTTCATCACCGACTACGAACTAAAATTCTGAGTTTACAAAGAACTTGTGTTTTATATCTTCTGTGACTTTTTACATAAATCACATACTATGCATCTCATGGACTAAGATAATGTCTCATTAGTTCATTTATAGATAGTTTCATATAATTAAACAATTTAATTATTTATGACATGTCAATAAATTAAATTTTAGGGCATAAACCCCAACAATCTCCCACTTGCCCTCAAAGACAATTTACCATATATCCGACACTTATTTCTCTTTAGAGTAATTCATAGTTACTATAAGGTAAGGTTTGGAAATAAGTTTCAGCTAAATTTATTGCATAAATTATCTTTTCTACTACTACTTCTCACATACTCATATCTCTCTAATGAGATAAAACTTACGCTTAATGTGTATCTTCACCACCTAGGATGAACACATATCTTGAAAGTCTAATTTCATGAATCACAAACAAACTACAAGTCAGTATTTGTACATCCAGTGACCATAAAAACCTTACTTTTGTGAACAAGCATATAATCCCCTCATTCTTCTAAGATATTTTTGATTCAAATGATATTTGCTTACCATGTCCTCCGCAAAATAGATATTTAGCCTAGTATATAAAATAGCATAAAGACTTTCTATTGATATGGTATTATGAACTGTCTTAATATGCTCTTCCTTTTATATGTCTTAGGACTATAGTCCTTTATAAAGTGATTTTAAACTTAAAAGGAAAGAATTTTTTCTTGAAGTATTACATGTTATATAATCTAATCTATTTAAGCAGTTTGAGATAGACCCAACATCCTAATTTCTGAATTTTAACAAAGTTTAATTCTTAGGACGTAACTAGTCTTTCTCAAGTACTTTTATATCAAACTGTATTAGATAACAAAAACTCTATTGATGACAATAACTCTACATCATTTTAAATTATTAGAATGTCATCAACGTACATTAAAAAATTTATTATTCTATATAGTTTTACGCACATAAGGCCTTTTAATACTTGATAAAAATCAAACAAATTGATTTCTTGATCAAATATGATATTTTATGATTTAGATGCTTACTTTAGTCCATAAATAGAATTTAAGCAACTTGCATTCTAAACACTATTGGTTATTTGCTATGTATAAGTCTAGTTACATCATATAGATGTCTTCCTCAAGATTGCTACTAAAAGAAGCTTTCTTGATATCCATTGTCAAATCTCATCCAAATGAAATTTAATGGATAAGAGAATCTCGATAGAGTCAAACTTGACTATTGGTGAAAAATCATTTCATAATCGAACCATTTCTTTTTGAATGAATCTTTTCGCCACTAGTCTTGACTTTGAAAGTTTTCATCTTTAAATTTATCAATCTTATTTTTCTTGTAGACCTATTTGAGAACAATAGGCTTAATGCCATTAGGCGCCTCTACAAGTTCTAAACTTTAAATAGAATCTAATTTTATTTACATAACCTTGATCCAGTAATTCATATTCATATCATCTATTGCCTTTACGTAGGACCGATAATCAAATTCATATCCATGTGGAATGACTTTAAAAGTTTATTCCAAATGTATGAATTTATTTAGTAATTGATAATCTTCTCACTACGATATTGTACTGGTGTGTTAGCTATATATATAGAATAATGTCTTGTGGTGTATCTAATGTAACCATTTCATTTCTAAATTATTTTATAATTGTCTTTCAACAAATTTTGACATTTTTCTTCTAGAACAATTCTACATTTTGCTTTAAGATTATTCACATAGTCTGTTAGGATGTGTGCCCTTAAATCCTATTGTATGATGCTATGTATGACATTATGTATGACTTAATATTGTGATTAATAAAGTTATTTTATTATTATCTAAAATAATGATAATATGAATATTGAGACATTATCATATAGTCCATGAGATGCATATTATGTGATTTAGTCACAAAAGATATAAATCACAAGTTCTTTATAAACTCAGAATTTATAGTTCATAGTCGGTGATGAAATTTGGCATTTCATCTGCGAAGACTATAACGTATCAACTAAGATGATTTGTCTTGATTATGGAAGTGGAGACTTCTAGTTGATATGTTTTAAGAGTTAAGATATATTGAACTGGACCGTTGTGAGATTTATTATTCTTCTAACGACAGTCAAATGAATAATAAATCTCACGACTTCTATTTGTATGAACTCTTAATCTTGAGATGATAATGGATCTGATCATGAAGTGTAGGTTGCTTTAATATATCAAGAGTGAAATCTAAAGTAACGATCAAAACTTCAGTATGTTGGGCAACTACATTTAGTGTTGATGGAACATGTATTCTCAAGATGGAATTCATAATCTCTTAACGGAGATATAAAATATTCACTTGAGATAAGTTTAATGAGTTTGGTTATTCAGAGTGTTAGGCCTAACCACTTTAGTAAGAAGTTACTAAAGTATATATTTATAATATTGAATTTCATAAATATATGATGAATAATCTTAAAGGATTAAACCGGGTACTTAAGGATAAGATGTATTAATTTACAAAGTGGCAGTCTATATTTATGATTTTGTATTACTACGAATATTTTATGAAGGGGTTGCATGTACAATAAAGTCTTGGGATATAATTTATTAATAAGGCATAGAATGCAATTATATTTATATAGTGGTATTAAATATAATTAATGGTAACTTTGGACTTGTCAAGAGTTGACGGAAAAGTCCAAGACTCATTGAAGCTAGTGTCTTATTAGTCCCTTTTGGTTCCACTCCAAGCTACACACTAAAACCCAATTGGAAAGACCCAATAGACTAGCCCAATTAGATAATCAGTTAGTTATAAAGGAAGAAACATATATAATTTTTATTAGTGATATATGAAATGGTGTGTATGTGAGAGTGAGACACACTTTCATTCTTTCTTTGAAAACTGATTGAGAGACCACACATTTTGGGCGTAAAGTAGAATTGGAGTGAAGATTAAAAGTATTCCTGAGTACTTCAATCTTTGGTTTTAAATTTCACCACACTAAGGTACGCTATCTTATTCTTAAATTCTGAAATTTACATAGTACACGTTATTAATCATGAATGAAATAGATCCATGTGTGTTGCTTCTGCTATGCATTTTGTATGAGATACAAAACCAGTTTTTTCAACAATTAGTATCAAAGCCAGGTTTTCATATCATGATTGTATAGCGTGTGATTGAGTTTTAGAATTTAAGAAAACCGTTATTTTATGTTTTCAATTTTCTGCATAAAGTTATTGTTGCCAATGATATATTGTTATTCAATTGGTATGGAAATAACTGTCATGTTTTTATTGAATCCCATATTAACATTGGAAGTCGGCACCATTATAGATGTTTAATATATATATATATACACACACACACACACATACACACATATATAGGTGCCATGTCTTAATATGGTTGTTGAATATAAGTATTGCATATAAATGTCATGTGCTTGTTGCCGACAAGATCTTATTAATGGTGCCGTGCCTTTATGGTTGCTTAGATATAGTTATTGTTTAATGTAGTAACTGTTTTGTAACTGTAAAATGCACGCACTACTTGGATTCCTTTTTCTCTTGCACTGCTTGGCATTTATTGCATGACATGGACTAGATTGCATGGATTGCATGGCTTGAAAACGGCTTGGCCATCATATAATCTTGCATAGATTAAAGCATTGGATGAAACGGATTGGATGAGATTGGCCATCTTGCATATATTAGAGCAAGAATTCTTACAATCTGTAAGTTATATATATAATATAATAATTATATATTACTTGTATTAATCCGTATATTATATTATATATAATGTAATATGGGTTTATATTACGTTATATATATATATATATGTATATATATATATATATATATTTATATACGTTAATGCTAGTTTAATGAAATTTATTCATAATGAGATTTATTCATAATGAGATTAGGATTATGTTTTCAAATTGTCTAGCATTATTATGGTTCTTGATCTTAAAAACCTTTAATTTAAAATATCTAGTGGGAGAGAGATACAAGGGTTGTATCTCACGGTCTCCATTATCGGTTCAAAGTAGTGTAGGTAAACAACTCGTCTTGGCGTATATGTCTTGCGATCCCAAAGGAGGGTGTTTACTTCATAGTACTACAAGATTGAACTTACCCGTTTAAAGTAGTGTGGACGCACACCTCGTCTTGGCATATATGCCTCGCGATTCCAAAGAAGGGTGTTTTGTTTCATGGTACTACAAGTTTAAACATTATAAAACGGAGATGAAATGTGGCTACACATGACTCTAGATAACAGTGTACACTAGACTAAGTGTAATGTTAACCTCCCAAAGGAGCTATGTCATTATTACTTAGAGGCTAAAGGTAATACGGCATATTTTTAATGTTTGATAAGAGTTATCATGATATCACTAATAATGAGAATAGTTCTCAACCAATTAATGTGTTTATAATAAACTTGCTACCAAGGAATTATAGACATGGATTGGGTTGTCGTTGCATATATTATTTTATGATTTTATTAAGGTTCCATATTATATGCTTATATGCTAAATTGATAATGTCCAGTTTACTTATTATATTCATGTTTATTATTTTCAGATTTAATCATGGCATCATTTAGCCCACTTCTTGCTATTCTTAATCAAAACAAACTGACTGGATCCAATTATGTTGATTAGAAAAGAAATTTGGACATTGTTCTTACTGCTGAAGAGCACAAATATGTGCTTACTCAACCACGTCTTAATTTTCCTTCATTAGATGCTTCTCTTGAGAAAAAACAGTGATATGATTGTTGGCAGAATTCTAATGAGATGGCTAAATGCTATATCCTAGCATTTATTTCAAATATTCTACAGCATCAAATGCAGGATGTAGAATTAGTTTCGGACATAATACTTAGTCTGAAGGAGATGTTTGGTGAGCAAGGCCATTCTACAAAGTAAGGAACTATAAGGCAAATTTATAATACCAAAATAGCTGAAGGAAGTTTAGTTAGGGAGCATTGTCTTAGGATGATTGCTAATATGAACACATTGGAAGTTTTAGGTGCCGACATTGATGGAGAATCCCAAGTGGATATGATACTCTAGTCACTACCGGATTCATTCAAGGAATTTAGACTCAATTATAATATGAACAAAAAGATTTATTCTTTGCCTGAATTAATGAATAAGTTAGTGGTGGCAGAAGGCATTCTTGGTACTTTTAGTGTTGAAGCCAATGTGGGTGAAGCTTTTACTTCTTAACTTAAGCCGAAAAGTAAGGGTAAGAAGAAGACGAAGAAGGACTTCACTAAAAAATATGGTAAAAAAATTGCCTTAGGGGTTGCCGACAAAGGAAAGAAAACCAAAAGAAAATGTTTCCATTGTGGTGAGAAAAGATATTGGAAGAGAAATTGTCCAAAGTTTAAAGCTGCCAAGAATAAGGGTATGAAAAGTTCATTTCTTCTTGAAATATGTTTGGTACAGAATCCAACAGATTCCTAGTGTGTGGATTCAGGTTGTACTGATCATATCTGCAATTCTTTGCAGGGGTTTCAAGAGACTAGAAAGTTGAATGAGGGAGAACTATTTCATACTTTGGCTGATGGGAGCAAGATTTCGATTGAAACTGTTGGAGTGTTTAATTTATGTTTTAAGTCTAGAGTTTTAATATTGGAAGACTGTTTGTATGTACCTAATGTTCGTAGGAATTTAATTTCTGCAACTTACTTAGGTAAACATGGATATTGTGTTATCCTGAAAGACAATGTTGTAATAAAGAAGGATAAAATGTTTATCTGTTTTGGCAATATTGTGGATGATCTTTATATTTTAACTCCTAACAAGCATGGATTATACAATTCTGAATTAGATAGTAGCTCTCATGTAAAATCATTAGAGAGAAAGTTTCCTTCTACTAGTGATACATATCTATGGCACTTGTGTTTGGGTCATATTATTTAAATAGGATTCAAAGACTAATTAAAGATGGACTTTTACAGCCCATGGACTTTGATGAATTTCTAGTTTGCAAATCTTGTTTGGAAAGTAAGATGACCAAACGACCTTTTAATGCAAAAGGTAGAAGAGCCCAAGAGTTGCTTGAATTAGTTTATACAGATGTATGTGGTCCTATGTTAACCTAAGCAAAAGGAGGTTATGAGTATTTCATCACTTTTACGGATGATTACTTAAAATATAGTTATGTGTACCTAATGAGACGAAATTCTGAAGCCTTTGAAAAGTTCAAAGAGTTTAAGGCTGAAGTTGAAAATCAATTGGGTAAACGCATAAAGGTCATTCGAGCTGGTCAATGTGGCGAATACCTTCTTTGGGATTTCAAGGATTACCTAATTCAAAATGGGATTGTCTCCCAATTGACTGCACTTGGAACTCCCTAACAAAATGGTGTAGCGGAAAGAAGGAATAGGACTCTTTTGAAAATGGTTAGGTCCATGATGAGTTACTCAACTTTACTAGTTTCTTTTTAGGGATATGCACTAAAAACTACTATGCACATTTTGAATTTAGTTCCATCAAAATTTGTTCCCAACACACCTAAGGAATTGTGGAGTGGACGCAAGCTTAGTATGAAATATCTCCACATTTGGGGATGTCCAACACATGTGTTGAAAGAGAAGTCTGATAAGTTAGAAGCTAAAACGGAAGTATGCATATTTTTAGGGTATTCAAAAGAAACCAAGGGTTATTTATTCTATAATCATAAGGATAACAAAGTGTTTGTTAGCACCTATGCCAAATTTTTGGAAGATGATTATTTGAATAATTTTAATCTTAGAAGTAAAGTTGTATTGGCTGAAGTAGATGAACCTGTAGTTGAACAACCAATAGATGAAACTAGGAATGATGTGGCTGTATTGGATACACCACAAGACATTATTTATGAGATAACTGGTACACAAGTGCCTCATCTTAGTGGGAGAATTGTTTGGCCTCCTATAAAATTTATAGGTTTAGGAGAAACTTATAAAGTTATCTTAGAAGAGGCTGAATCAAATCCTTACACTTATGATGAAGTAATGAATGATATAGATGCACATCATTGGGTCTAAGCTATGAAATCTGAATTAGATTCTATGTATTCCAATCATGTATGGGATCTTGTAGAGGCGCCTAACGGCATTAAACCTGTTGGTTGCAAATGGGTTTACAAGAGGAAGAGAGGGATAGATAGAAAAGTTGAAGCCTTTAAAGCAAGACTAGTGGCAAAAGGGTATACACAAAAAGAAGGTATTGATTATGATGAAACTTTTTCGCTAGTAGCCATGCTTAAGTCTATCAGAATTCTCTAATTCATTACTACTCATTATGATTATGCGATTTGGCAAATGGATGTCAAGATTGCATTTCTTAATGGCAATCTTGAAGAAGAAATATACATGTTGCAACCGAACGTTTTATAGCAAAGAACCAAAAGTATATGATATGCAAGTTGAAAATGTCCATTTATGGACTTAAACAAGCATCTAGGTTATGGAACATCAGATTTGATCAAGCAATCAAGTCATTTAGTTTTGAACAAAATCTTGATGAACCATGTGTGTACAAAAGACATCAAGATAAAGTAGTGATGTTCTTAATGCTTTATGTTGATGATATTCTACTCATTGAGAATGATGTAGGGGTAATGTCATCGGTTAAAGTTTGGTTGTCAAGCCAATTTGATATGAAGGATTTGGGTGAGGCTAACTTTATTCTAGGGATCAAGCTTTGGCGAGATTGCAAGAATAAGATGTTAGGCTTATCACAAGCTGGATATATAGATAAGGTTTTAGAACGGTTTAGCACGCAAAACTCCAAGAAAGGATTGCTTCTTTTGAGACATAGAGTTCCTCTGTCTGATGACCAAAGGCCTAAGACTCAAGAGGAAGAAAATATGAAGAGACAAGTTCCTTATACTTCTACAGTAGGAAGTCTCATGTATGCCATGCTTTGTACTAGACCAGATATCTGTTATTCAGTTGGCATGGTCAGCCAATATCAATCAAATCCAAAGCCAAAACATTAGCAAGCTGTAAAGCATATTCTCAAGTATCTTAGGAGAATGAAAGATTATATGCTTGTTTACCGGTGTGAGGATTTGATTCCCATTGGCTATACAGATTCAGATTTTTAATCGGATCTAGATTTCAGAAAATCCACTTCAGGATATGTTTTCACATTGGGAGGTGGAGCCATAAGTTGGAGATGTGTTAAGCAATCTTGTATTGCGGACTCCACCAAGGAAGTTAAGTACGTTGCTGCTTGTGAAGCAGTAAAGGAAGCTATTTGGCTCAAGAAATTTCTTTCTGATTTTGGTGTTATGAGAATGGAGCAAGTTCCTATCACATTGTTTTGCAACAAGAATGGAGCGGTTGCACAATCCAAAGATCCAAGGAATCACAAGAAAGGAACGCACATTGAGAGGAAGTACAACATCATTCGAGACATTGTTGCTTGTGGAGATGTTGTGGTAGCAAAGATTGAAAATTAAAATAATCTAGCAGATTCTTTTACCAAAGCCTTGCCTCAAAGGACTTTCGAGTCATATTTGAAGGGAATGAGAGTTAGATGAGTGCATAATAGTCTTTAGGGCAAGTGGGAGACTGTTAGGATGTGTGCTCTTAAATTCTATTGTATGATACTATGTATGACACTATGTATGACATTATGTATGACTTAATATTGTGATTGATAAAATTGTTTTATTATGATCTAAAATAATGGTAACATGAATATTGGGACATTATCATATAGTCCATAAGATGCATAGTATGTGATTTATGTGATTTAGTCACAGAAGATATAAATCACAAGTTTTTTGTAAACTCAGAATTTATAGTTCATAGTCGGTGATGAAATTGGGCATTTCATCTGCAAAGACTATAACGTATTAACTAAGATGATTTGTCTTGATCATAGAAGTGGAGAATTCTGGTTGATATATTAATATGTTTCAAGAGTTAAGACATATTGAACTGGACTGTTGTGAGATTTATTATTCTTTTAACGACTGTCAAATGAATAATAAATCTCACGACTTCTATTTGCATAAACTCTTAATCTTGAGAGGATAATGGATCTGATCATGAAGTGTAGGTTGTTTTGATATATCAGGAGTGAGATCTAAAGTAACGGTCAAAACCTCAGTATGTTGGGCAACTACATTTAGTGTTGATGGAACATATATTCTCAAGATGAAATTCATAATCTCTTAACGGAAATATAAAATATTCCCTTGAGATAAGTTTAATGAGTTTGGTTATTTAGAGTGTTAGGCCTAACCACTTTAGTAAGAAGTTACTAAAGTATATATTTATGAAATTAGATTTCATAAATATATGATGAATAATCTTAAAAGATTAAACTGGGTACTCAAGGATAAGATGTAGTAATTTACAAAGTGGCAGTCTATATTTATGAATTTGTATTACTACGAATATTTTATAAAGGGGTTGCATGTACAATAAAGTCTTGGGATATAATTTATTAATAAGGCCTAGAGTGCAATTATATTTATATAGTGATATTAAATATAATTAATGGTAACTTTGGACTTGTCAAGAGTTGACGGAAAAGCCCCAGGCCCATTGGAGCTAGTGTCTTATTTGTCCCTTTTCGTCCCACTCTAAGCTACACATTAAAGCCCAATTGGAAAGGCCCAATAGGCCAGCCCAATTAGATAATCAGTTAGTTATAAAGGGAGAAACATACATAATTTTTATTAGTGATATATGAAATGGTGTGTATGTGAGAGTGAGACACACTTTCATTCTCCCTTTGAAAACTGATTGAGAGATCACACGTCTTGGGCGTAAAGTGGAATTAGAGTGAAGATTAAAAGTATTCTTGAGTAATTCAATCTTTGGTTTTGAATTTCACCACATCAAGGTACTCTATCTTGTTCTTAAATTTTGAAATTTACATAGTGCACGTTATCAATTATGAATGAAATAGATCCTTGTGTGTTGCTTCCGCTATGTGTTTTGTATGAGATACAAAACCAGTTTTTTCAACATAGTCATCATCAAGAACTTTGTATTTGTACTTTACAAACATCTTGTCTTCTTTATGACTACCAAAACAATCTTCTGCAATTCCTTTTGGATACCCATCATAAACACACATTTTTCTACCTTTTGATTTCAATTTGTTAGACTTTATTTCTAGCACAAGTGCTGGACATCTCCAAAAGTGGAAGTATCATATACTAGGTTTTCACCCAATCCACAATTTGATAAATGTCTTAGGAACAAACTTTTGAAATAAATTTTAGAAAATATATAGTAATACATAGAGTATATCTCCAAAAGAAATAAACAAATGGAAATACTAATCATGTACTTTACTATTTCTAAAAGAGTCTTATTCCTCCTTCATGTATGCACTGACTTAAAGAAGTCATTGAAACTATAATCCTTTACAATAAAAGAACCCCAGATCATATTATCCTCTAAATAGAATTCATAGTCTAGGAATATAATAAAATAATGGTTTTAAAAGCCCATCTTTCACCAATCTTGAATACCATTTAGATTAATAAGATCTAGATAAGTGCCAAAACATACAATACCAAAGGATGAAAACTTTCTCTTTAAAAATTAAAACATCTAAATTTCCATCTAGAAAATAATCGTGGACAATGCTTAACTTTACCAAAACAGAAACACATTCCTTTTGGTCATATTTTTTAGTCTAATTTTCTTTTGGCAACTTGCTTATCCAACTGTTTGGTATTATAATTCATTTTCTTACCACCCTTACCTTTCGATTTAGGCAAAGAATTTGAATTAAATCATATTGATCATAGCCTTAGCTTTTAGGATGTCTTCCGTTACGTAGAAATCACTCATCAATTCAGATAATATAAAAAAATTTACTTATTTATTTTTAAAATAATCTGAATTGATCAAATGATTCCAACAAGAACTTATAGATCATATCCATATGAGATTAACATTTGATCTCTACATCCAAGAATTCCAATTCATTTTAAAAATAAAAAACATTTTTGAATTAGAACTCCTTAAGCATTTCTTAGCACTCAATATGATTCATACCAAGCATCTCATTTAGACTTAATATTAAGTCTAAGTTTAGTACTAACTCTTGCATCTCATGCAGTAGCACAATTGAGATAGAAGCCAATGAAACATTATAGCATTTCAATGGAGACTATGATCATATCATAAGCTATCTTCCATTGATGCATCATGCATAGGAAATTATGACAATGCTAAATCGAAACATATTTATGTACTTCAGCTCCTTTAAGTACAATGCCCAAAATTATTTCTTAGTTGATGTGATTCATTTAAAATAGTAGCTAGAGAACATAATTAAGACAACTTTATTTTTGAGACTATGAACATAATTACAGGGACATTATATTTTGCATCCATAACCATATAATATGGAACTTGAAAACCATACTATACTAGGTGCAATGACAACCTAATCCTGCAATTAATATTCCTCAGCATAGAGTGAATACCAACTGCTATGATCAGGCAAGAAATATTCTCATTATTAATGCTATTATGGTAATTCTTACCAAACAAAAATAATTTGCCGCTTTTCCTTTAGCTTCTAAGTAATAATAGTAAGAACTCAGCATAGAGGATACTATCAAACTTAGTCTAGTGTACAACATTGCCTAGAACCATGTCTAGCCACATAACTCTACCCTTGTAAGGTTTAATCTTGTAGTACTATGATGCAAAACACCCTTCGCATGGAACGCAAGGCTTGAGGCCAAGACGAGGTGCTTGCCCACTCCACTATAAACCGGGAAGTTCAATCTTGTAGTACCATGAAATAAACATCCTCCACATGGAACGCAAGGCTTGAGGCCAAGACGAGATGTTTACCCCACACCACTATGAACTGACAATGGAGGCCGTGAGATCCAAACCTTGTATCTCTCTTCCACTAGAAATTTTAAAACAAGTGGATTGTCATAAAAATATTGTGATCTAATCACAATTTTAACCCTGCACATCAAATGTGTTTAATTGTTTAAATTCAATGTGATGTAACTAAGTCACGTCATAATAGCGTAACGAACATTCGCGCAATTACAAAGAAGTTTAACCTTGTAATCCATGAAGTAAATACCTTCCGCATGGAATGCAAGACTCGAAGTCAAGACAAGGTATCTATTCACATTACAATAAACTTAGCAAAAGGGTTAATTCAATACTATCACTTGTTATTTGGATTTTTCTTAAATAATTGTGATCCCATCACAACTAATAACCTTGCACTTGTTGAAGACTCTACTCTTATTAGAATTACTAACTAAAATGGAAGTCCTAAACTATTTAGGATTCCTTAAACAATAATGAATAAAAAATTAGTTATATAGAACTCTATCCTTAACTTATTTGATTAAGAATTCTAATCTCATTAGAAACTATATACCTTTAAATAGAATTTTAATCTCATTAAAAAGCTCTAATTAAAATAAATTAAGGAATTTTAATCATAAAACAATTTAGGACTAATAGTTCTATTTAACTAATATCTTTGATTTGATTAGGTCTTTTAGTTAGATAATGATTAATAAATTTCCTTAACTTTTAAGGACTATAAAATTAATCATATAGTCTTATGACATCTTCATTATTCTTCCATCAAAAACACCTTTTGATTTTATCAACGAAGATTTACATTTTTGCGAAAATCTCGTGACTAACCTCTTCTCACGAAAATGGGTTAAGGCAAAATAGTGAAAACACAAAATTCAAACAGAAATTTTTGCGACTGTCTTGCGACTGATTCGCAAGTAAAGCTTACCCACGAAACAATTTTGTGCTTCAAAGACATTTTTCGCAGGTTACCTTCTCGCAAAGTTACTCGCGAAAAACACGTGTTTTCAGTTTTTAAAGGGCAGATGTTGGCAATTTTCAACGGTTTTTCATGAACAAACAACCGCCATATGAACATAATAGATGGAATTTGATATCAAAACTGAATTTCATTGATGCTATAGCCTTAAAGATCAATTCAACATACTTAAATTCAAATTTAAACAACATCATAACATCAATATTAGTTTTCATTAAATCATAGTTTCAACAACCATGCAGAAAATTAAATGCATAATTTTCTAACAACATGAAACTGTTATCGTTAATTCCAAAACTCACAAAACATGTTATACATATTCGAAATTGAAGACAGCTCGAATACCAATTGTTGGAAAAATACATGTTTGTATCGCATACAAAACATACGCAACTGAAAATTAACAGATCTAATTCATTCGCAATTGATAACATGTACTATGTAAGTTTCAAAATTTAAGAACAAGAAAGCGTACCTTGATGCGGTGAAATTCAAAACAAAAATTAGAAGTACTTGGGAACACTTTTAATCTTCACTCCAATTTCACTTAATGCCCAAGAAGTGTGGTCTTTCAATTAGTTTCCAATGAGATAATAAGAGAGTGTCCATCACTCACATACAAACCATTTCATTCCTAGTATAATCTTAATGAAAACACTTATGAAAAGACTCATAAAATTATGTATGTTTCTCCCCTTATATATAATTGATTATCTAATTGAGCTAGCATTTTGAGCCATTTCAATTGGGCTCTAGTATGTGGCTCAGAGTGGGATCAAAAGGGAACAAATAAGATTTTAGCTCTAATGGGCCTTGGGCTTTTTCTTGATAAGTCCAAAGTTACCATTAATTATATTTAATACCACTATATGAATATCATTGCACTTTAAGCCTTATTAATAAATTATATCCCAAGACTTTATTATATATGCAATCCCTTCATTAAAATATTCGTAGTAATACAAAGTTAAGAATATAGACTGCTAATTTGAAGATTATTACATCTTAATCCTTGAGTACTCGGTTTAATCCTTTTATGTTATTCATCATATATTTATGGAATCCAATTTCATAAATATATACTTTAATAACTCCTTACTAAAGTGGTTGGGCCAAACACTCTGAATAACCACCATACAAACATAGAAACCTAGTCACAGAATACAAAACCGACAGAACAATATGAAACAGATAGCATTAATTTCAGCGAAGCTTAAATACATACATAGTATGTACACATATACACACAAACAGAACACAAATATACATACAGATCAAATGGACTCAAAAGCAAAATTGATGATGCAAAGAAGATCAGTAGGCTAGATGCCTCGGACTTGAAAGGACCACTTGCTCTCTCTGCGGCCTGAAGAAAAAAAGAAAAGCAAATCAAAGGTGACCGGGGCTGCCGGCCAAAAACCCTCCAATGGCAAAGTTAGTTTTTCTCTCTATATTTTTGGAGTTCCAACTTTTTTGGAGTAAAATCCACATACCTTTGCCTTGTCTGAATCAGTCTTTATATAGTGCCTTCATAGACGTTTATCGAAATTGGAACCTCCCCTGGATTCAAGGAGGCGCAAGGGTCAAATGTAACTCCCATAACCGTTTAGGAGTTATTGCTTCTATTTCACAACGGATACCTGACAGTTATGCGTGGGATAAGCAATTATCATATTATATTCGGAGATTTTCCTAAGTATGATACTCTCGTCCTGGAATTCCTTAGTTGAGTATACTTTGGCACTTGCGCGAGTGTCTTGTCGACGGACAAACTCCTTCAAGACGAGGTTGTCGCGCTGCTGGACGGCGCCTATTCTCTAGTGGTGCTTATCTCGTCCGAGCTCTTCTTGCTTGGACGAGGCAGTTGCAGGTAGGTTCCAGAGAGTGTTTACAATTCCAGCCGGGTTACAGACGACCTTTGTGGACGACTTGGAGATGGGCGAAATCAGTACCCTATCAGTTGCCCCCTGTTTAAGGGTCGTCCAAAGCTCTTTGGTTTTTGGACACGCTTCAACATATTATCCCACATGTTTCAAGGTAGAGGGTGGGGCTCCAACGGCCCCCAAATTGTGCCACGTGTCATCACTTATTTGGTTAATCGTCATGTCGATTTGAGTTTTTGAGGAAGTTGCCACGTGGTTCTCCCTGATTGAATATTTCGTTTCGGGTTTCACTTTTCAACGCCTATAAATAGTGGATTTCCTCCCATACCCTCTCCATTTTTCAAATTTCCTCGTTTGACATCTCTCGTCCATCGCCTCGTCTAGGAGTATTCTAGCGTCCCTAGTTTCCTTCGTCTAGAGCCAGGTATTTTCTCTACACTCGTCTTTAGGCTTCCCTTACATTTCCACAATGTCCGAGGTTTTTTCTTCGTCTAGCAATAGTGTTGATAGGGAGATAGACGAATATCGCAACACAACTAGCTATAGTGGTTCTAGTAGTGATAGCAGTAGTAGCGGTGGTAATACCACAGACGAGTATGTTTCTGGGGTTCCTGGGGTTCCCTTAGAAGTTTTCCAGGAAGAATTTACGACGAGAGTGACATTTGGGTCTAGGGCTGGTCCCTCTAGTGCATCCTCGTCCACTCAAAAGGACGAGGTTAAGACTGTTTACAACTGTGCTGTAGGGGTTCCGGCCAAGACAGACGAGAGAAAATTAGCGTCCCTTAGAAGCTGGTACCAAATTCCAGACAAGCAAAATCCTAGATTGGCCGTCTGTGATGAGTGGTGTTGCCAACCTCACTTTGGCATTAGGGTTTATGAAGCCTATCTTCTAGGGGGTCTTAGGTTGCCTCTCAACGCTTTTGCTAGGGAGTTGCTTACTAGGTTAGGTTTAGGTTTGTGTCAGCTAAATCCTAATGCATGGAGACTAGTCATTTCTATGCAAGTTTTGTGGAGAGAGGTTTTTGAAGGGGATTGTCCTCTTACCGTGGACGAATTCCTTTTTTGCTATAAACCCTCTGAAATTAGTCAATCTCATGGCTTCTATCAGTTTACGGCCAGGAGAAAAGATTGTAGGATTATAAAATCTTTGGTTACTTCAGATAGGAGTTGGAAGACGGAGTTCTTCTTCGTCTCTGGTTTTTGGGTAGGACGCCCTATTGAGTTGAGCAGGGATTCGTTTCCCCCCTATACAGGAGACATAGGGAACCTTCGTCCTGAAGGTATGCTTACCACTACCGTAACATTACATTTATTACATATCTTTCTATGTTAAACTCCTCGTCTTTATTGCAGGTGTTAGAAGGCCATCGTTGAACAAGTTCTATCTGGGACGCGTTCAGAAGGCTCGTCTTCACCCAGAGAGGGACTTCCATTCTTTGGTCACCCTCCAGCGTCTTGCGACTTGGGGACTTGGCCTAGAGCCCTCTCCAGAAGCCTTAGCCCACGAGATTACAGTTCGTCAGTGTGAGTTCTCGTCTTGCATTTCACTTTTTTTTTTTTCTTTCACGTTGTCTTAGACACATTTGTTGACTTATTCACCTATATTTATTATTATTATTATTGTTTATTTTAGGGATGGCTACCATAAAGGAAAACAAAGGCAAGGGGGTTGCGGACGAGCGTGGTAAGCAAGACACCGAGACTAGGGCTCGTCTTGCTGCTGGCGACAAGAGAAGCCTGTCAAAGGCCATCAATCTTGAAAACCTCCCCGAGTGGAGAGCCGAAGCAGGAAGTCGTCCAAGACTGGAGTCGTCTCTCCCGCTGTCCTTGTTCCTCCTCCTCAATCGCCGTCCGTCCAGATCCTCAACGTGGAGTCGTCTGAGCCTATTCACCCTCCTCCGTCCAAAACCAGTGTTCCTACCTCATCCCAGCCTCCCGTTGACGTTGTGCTTAACCTTATTGAGAGTGAGGGCTTGGCTTGGGAGAGGTTTCAACAAGCAGTGTTTGACGAGGACGTGGCTGCATGCTATAACATGTCCTTGAAAGATTTTGAACACTCAGGTGTCCACGATCTTTTCAAGGTAATTGATATGAATTTATTCTCATCACTAGTTTTTTTTTTTTTTTATATATGTTTGTTTACTTTGTTTAATACGAAAATTCTTAATTGCTTATGTAGGCCATGTCCAAGTTCATAGCCACGTCCAGGCGACTGCGAAATTTGGACGGGACGCTGCTATTGAAGAGGAGGATCCCGAGAGGTCAAGACGATTGCGAAGTGAGTGAGTCGGTGGCGAGGCTAAGGACGAGGCCAAGGGTTTGCTGAACCTCATCGAGGAGCTAAAGGCTGACATAGTGGAAAAAGACTCTCGTCTTGACCACTTTTAGAGGAAGATCGGCGAGCTAAGAAACTCCCTTGTGAAGGCTAAGGACGAAGCTGTGGAGGAATTCAAGGCTTCGAAGCAATTAACTGACCTTCTGGACACCAACTATGCGGCTGGATTTGAAGACTTTCGCATGGAGGCAAAAGAAAAGTTTCCAGAAGTTGATTTCAGCCTTATCGTCCTTCAACTAGGAGGTGTTGCTAGTTCTTTTCTTCAGACCAGCTTTGAAGATGTCAATGTTGAAGACGATGCCTAGACCAAGCTTGCTCAAGATGACCCTGATGCCTGATGCCTTTGTTATTTGAAGATTTTATCACTCTTTGTTCAAGTGTTTTCTTCTCTTCTTTTTTTTTTCTTCTTTTAAAATGTATAAGAGTACACTTATCTCGTCTGGAGTACTTTTGACAAGTTTATAAACAATTGCCTTTCAAGGCTTATTTCTTAAGGGTTTTTGGACGGTGGTCGTCCACCCTTTAATGTCTAATGAATGTTTATTTTCGATTATCATTATTGTTGTTCCATGGACGAGTTTACGCATTTTTATTTTTTATTCAATTGCCTTTTAAGCAATGTTCCCAAGTGTTGGGTGATCGTTTACACGATTCCCTTATGGACGACTCGCTTAGGACGATGATGATCATTTTGCCTGCCCTTTCGACGATTATTACTCGTATTTTCGCGAGTTCACAACGTCTTGACCATATGCTCATCGTTGGAATGCCATGCGTCTTGACTATATGCTCGTCGTTGGAATGCCATGCGTTAATGCCTACTTTCTTTCTTAGACAAGTGGGCCCTAGCTTTTTTTTTTATTCATTTAAAGGAAATCTTGGACGAGCATGCCTTAGCACTTTTCTCTTTGCCTTATCCTTTTTTTTTTTTAAAAGGAAAGCTTGGATGAGCATGCCTTAGCATTTTTCTCTTTGCTTTATCCTCATTTAAAGGAAATCTTGGACGAGTTTGCCTTCGTCCGAAGATTTTACTTGTCTTAGACTTTTGCGTCGTCCGTGGGTATTATTATGGAAACTGGAATTCAAATACACAAGAAATTCAAACCATATTATTACATGAACATTGTTCACAAACGCGGCACATGCTTATAAGCTAGTGTCTTATTAAGATACTTAAGTACATAACCTCGTCTTTCATAAGCTGGTCTGTAAGTAGTGCAAAAGTTTAAGAACTAGTGCACTTTTATTCATAACACACCATAATAGTAGTAAAAGCAAAAGTAAATATAAGCAAACACACAAATCATAGCTGTAATTTTGCCACTGACTTCCCTCGTCCCTGTTCATCACTGATAGTACCTTCTCAGATGTTCCACGTTCTAGGGATGCTCTAACTTCCGCCCGTCTAGGGCTTCCAGGTAGTAGGACCCCTACCTCTTGCAGTTGATTACCCTGTAGGATCCTTCCCAATTAGGTCCCAGTTTTCCATGAGCTGGGTTCCTGGTCGCCAAGGAGACCCTTTTGAGGACGAGGTCCCCCACACCGAACCGTCTGGGTTTTACCATGGCATCGTGTTGTCTGGCCATGAGATTTTTGTACCTTGCCGTCCTTTGCTCCGCATCCATTCTGACCTCGTCAATAAGATCGAGGTTAAGGCGAAGTTGTTCCTTGTTGTCTTTCTCTTGGTACTCCCTCACTCGGTGACTTGCCATATGGACCTCCGCTGGTATGACAGCTTCACTCCCATAGGCTAGTTTAAAAGGGGTCTCTCCTGTCGGAGTTCGTGCAGTCGTCCTATAGAGCCCAAGAACACTTTTGGTAGCTCGTACGGCCATATTTGCCCCCTCGGCCGAGTCTTGATAATTTTCAGCGGGGATCGGTTGCTGCCACGCTTGTCCATTTGCCTGTGGATGGGAGGGTGAAGAATAGTGATTCTTGACCCCAAAATGATTGCAAAAGTCCCTGAAGGGTGCGTTGTCAAATTGACGTCCGTTGTCAGATACTAATACCCTGGGTACTCCGAACCTACATAGGATATTCTTCCATACAAAATTTTTCACATTCTGCTGAGTGATTGCTGTAAGATGCTCGGCTTCTACCCACTTGGTAAAGTAATCTATTCCTACCACCAAAAACTTTATCTGTCGGATTCCTATGGGGAAAGGGCCTAGGATATCCAGTCCCCACTGTGCGAAGGGCCATGGGGCCATCATTGGGGTCTGGTACTCTGACGGCTGTCTAGGCACATTGCTATAGCGCTGGCATTGGTCACATACCTTGACATAAGCTTTAGCATCTGCCTGCATGGTAGGCCAATAGTAGCAGGCATAGACGATTTTATGGACTAGCGACCTTGCTCTTGAATGATTTTCACACGATCCTTCGCGAACTTCCCTTAGAACATAGTTTGACTCGTCAAGAGCCAAGCATCTTAAGTAAGGTTGGGAAAAACCTCGCTTGTACAACACTTCATTTATGAGGACATACTTAGCCGACTTGACCCTTAACTTTCTCGCTTCATCCTTGTCTTCTGGAAGCCTTCCATCTTTGAGGTAAATCACTATTGGGCTTATCCAATTCTCTCCTCCTCTTATCTGCTGTATGTCAGGGATGTCTATGCTCGGCATATATTGGATGTTGTCGAACTCGTCTATGACCCCTGCCGAAGCGGCTTTCGCCAAGGCGTCTGCTTCCGCATTCTCCTTCCCGGGAAGTTGAATAAAACTTATGGCTGAAAATTTTCGTGCAAGGCGTTTCACTTTGTTGAGGTATTTCTTCATTCGATCTTCCTTAACATCACACATCCCATTCACTTGGTTAATGACCAGTTGAGAGTCTCCTCTGATTGTTAACGACTCTGCCCCTAAGGACTTGGCTAATTCCAATCCCTTGAGTAGAGCCTCGTACTCAGCCTCGTTGTTGGTAGTTTGATACTGCAGACGGGCCGCATACTCTAGCCTATCACCCTCAGGGGACTTCAGTACAATTCCAATCCCTCCTGCATACAGCGTGGACGATCCGTCTACATTAACCACCCACATTTCATTTCTTTCTTCCTTGTTCAGGTCGTCCTGGATGGGGGTGAATTCTGCGATGAAATCTACCAACGCCTGCGCCTTTATCGTACTCCTTGGGAGGTATCTGACATCAAATTCGCTGAGCTCAACGGCCCACTGTACTAATTGTCCAGCAGCTTCCAACTTGCTCATCTCCTTTTTTATGGGATGGTCTGTTAGGACGTTGATGACGTGTGCTTGAAAATAATGTCTCAGCTTCCTGGAAGCCGTGATTAATGCGAAGGCTAGTTTCTCCATCATCGGGTATCGTCCTTCTGCCCCTCTCATCGCGTGGCTTGTGTAATAGACCGATTTCTGGATTCTCCCCTCTTCTCTGACTAACGCTGAGCTTACTGCGTGTGGGGACACTGCCAAGTACAAGTACAACTCTTCCCTAGGTACAGACGGACTCAATAGTGGTGCCGTCATGAGATACGTCTTCAAGTCTTGGAAGGCCTGTTGGCACTCGTCCGTCCATTCAAAAGCCTTCCTAAGGACTTTAAAGAATGGTAAACATTTGTCGGTAGCTTTCGATACAAACCTGTTGAGGGCGGCGACTCGTCTAGTAAGAGACTGGACTTCCTTAATATTTTTCAGTGGCTCTATGTTCAGTATTGCCTGAATTTTATCCGGATTCGCCTCAATTCCCCTGTGCGACACCATAAACCCCAAGAATTTCCCCGATGAAACCCCGAAAGCACACTTGCTCGGATTTAATTTCATGTTGTACCGTCGCAACGTATCAAAAGTCTCTTGAAGGTCGTCCAGATGTTTATCCTCGTCCTGGCTCTTCACTAGCATGTCGTCCACATAAACCTCCACATTTCGCCCGATTTGAGGACGGAACATATGGTTAACCAGCCTTTGGTAGGTCGCCCCCGCGTTCTTCAAACCGAAGGGCATTACCTTGTAGTAGTACAACCCTTGGCTCGTGATGAATGAGGTCTTCTCCTGATCCGCTTCATCCATCTGTATCTGGTTATAACCTGAGAAAGCGTCCATGAAGCTAAGTATCCTGTGACCTGCCGATGAGTCCACTAACTGGTCAATGCGTGGCAATGGGTAGCTATCCTTGGGGCAAGCTTTGTTTAGATCAGTGAAGTCCACGCACATTCGCCACTTGCCATTAGCTTTCTTGACCATGACCACGTTCGCCAACCAATCTGGGTAATGAACTTCTCGGATGAACTTCGCGGCGACCAACTTCTGCACCTCTTCCTTAATGGCATTGTCTTGCTCGGGAGCGAAAACTCTTTTCTTCTGACGCATTGGTTTCGAATAGGGACACACATTCAGGCTATAGGTAATGACGCTCGGATCAATGCCAGGCATGTCCTCATGACTCCATGCAAAGACATCGAGGCTTTTCTTCAGAAACTGAATCAAAGCGTGCTTTGCCCCCTCTTCCATGCTCGCCCCAATTCTAGTAGACTTCTCAGGCTGGTTATCGTCCAAAGGGACGTCTTCTAATGCTTCAGTGGGCTCCGCCACGATTCTTCTCCTGTCTATACTCATTGCCTGCATGTGCTCGTCCATGGCCAGCATAGCTAAGTAGCATTCTCTGGCAGCCAGCTGATCTCCTTGTACTTGGCCTACTCCGTGTTCGGTTGGAAATTTGATGGACAGGTGGTAGGTAGAGGTTACCGCTTTCCAGCTATTCAAAGTTGGCCTTCCAATAATTGCATTATATGACGATGCACAATCAACAACGAGGAAACTTACCTCCTTGGTTATCTGCTGCGGATACGTTCCAATGACCACTGGTAACGTGATGGTGCCCACAGGTTGCATCTTCATTCCTCCGAATCCTACCAACGGCGAGTTCACTGGTCGAAGCTGATCTCGTCCTAGCCTCGTTTTGTTGGAATGCGGGGTAGTAGAGAATGTCGCAGGTTTGCCATTTTCTATCAATACCCTCCTGGTCATGTAGTCGAGGAGATGAGTAGGGTGATGACTATCGCGTCATCGTGTGGGTGGTGAAGTCGTCCTGCCTCCTCGTCGAGTGAACGTAACGACTTTGTTGGTCTACTTCCCTCGTCCTAGGAGGTCGTCCGGACGGTTGGATGTTACGCACCACCTTCGAGGTATGTCTTCCTTAATTTGGACGGCTAGCGCCGTCGAGTTTCCTCCTATAATTACCCTTATTTCTCCTAGTGGGGGGCGTGATGATTCTTCCACCTTGGCCTTCATTTTCTCATCTCTACGAGGGTCTCGTCCCAAGGAAGTTCCTCAATTTTCCATGTCTAATGAGAATTTCTATCTGCTGCTTCAAGTCGAAAGCACTCGTCCGTATCATGCCCGCTGGTCCTGTGAAAGCGACGAGTGCCTTGCTCTGTACGCTTGTTGGGGTCTCCCTTCATTTTGTCCGACCACTTCAAGGACGGATCATCCTTGATCTGCATAAGAACCTACTCTAGTGGCATAGTCAGGGGCGTGTATTGCTGATTCCTTACGGAGGAACTGGCCTTCTTACCATCCTTATCTTTCCTCTCGTCTACCCGAACTTTTTTTGGACGAGGTCCTTGATCCGAATAACGATGGTGACCCGCTTCCAAACGTTCTGCCCTTTTTCTTTTCTTGGCTATGATAGCGTCCTCAGCGTTCATAAAATTCTAGGCCGAATGGATGAGATCGGCCATGGTCTGTGGTTCCTACTCGTAGAGCTTATGAATGAACAAGTCGGAATTAACCCCAAGCGGCCAGTAATAACTTCTCATCCATCTCATCCACCGTTAGGGCCTCCCTATTAAACCGGGTGATAAAGGATCGCAAACTCTCATTTTCCCCTTGCTCTATGGTCAGTAGGCTGGAGGAGGAACGCCTGTGACGCTGTCCTCCAATGAAATTGTTGACAAACAACTTACTCAACTTTTCAAAGGATCCCACCAAGTTTGGGGGTATCTTACCGAACCATACTCGCACTGGTCCCTTAAGTGTGGTGGGAAAAGCTCTGCACATAATCTCGTCCGGGACTCCTTGTAGGTGCATGGTCGTCTTGAAAGTTGCAATATAATCGCAAGGGTCGCGATTTCCATCATACGAGTCCAGAGAAGGCATTTTGAATTTTGGAGGTAGGGGGTGACTGCTGATGGAAGCCGTGAAGGGGGAGTCCGTTTGGTGAACCATATCATCCACTAGGTTCGCTCGCCTCATGTTTTCCCTCATTTCATCCATGGCTTTTCTCATCTGGTCCATCTCTTTTTCCAAGTGTGGCACCCTTCTTGAAGCGGTACCCCTTGTTTGATCTTCGGACTCGACGTTTTCTCCTCCACCTTCCTGGCTCGGTGCCCGTCTATCCGCTTGCCCATCTTGGCGCTGCCTCCTGAGGTTGATCTCCCTATTCAACTCCTGGTTTTGACGTGTCAGTTCCGCCATAGCGGCGGCCATGGATTGTATATGTTGAATGGAGGGTGGTTGCACGACAGGCGCTGACCTGCGATCGCGAAAAAGGTTGCTAGAAGCATCCCTACTCTCTTGGTGGCCTGGGCTTGTAGCCTTGATCTTGTTCGAACCATTCAGCCTTTTGTCTGGGAAAGGCTAATCGTTGAAAACAGAACAAATAACCGAACGAAAAGAACATTGTTCTTTCCCACAGACGGCGCCAACTGATGATGCAAAGAAGATCAGTAGGCTGGATGCCTCGGACTTGAAAAGACCACTTGCTCTCTCTGCGGCCTGAAGAAAAAAAGAAAAGCAAATCAAAGGTGACTGGGGCTGCCGGCCAGAAACCCTCCGATGGCAAAGTTAGTTTTTCTCTCTATACTTTTGGAGTTCCAACTTTTTTGGAGTAAAATCCACATACCTTTGCCTTGTCTGAATCAGTCTTTATATAGTGTCTTCATAGACGGTTATCGAAATTGGAACCTCCCCTGGATTCAAGGAGGCGCAAGGGTCAAATGTAACTTCCATAACCGTTTAGGAGTTATTGCTTCTATTTCACAACGGAATGCACGACGATTATGCGTGGGATAAGGAATTATCACATTATATTCGGAGATTTTCCTAAGTATGATACTCTCGTCTGGAATTCCTTAGTTGAGTATACTTTGGCACTTGCAGGGGCTGTCTCGTCTGACAGACAAACTCCTTCAAGACGAGGTTGTCCGCGCTCTGGATGAGCGCCTATTCTCTGGTGGTGCTTATCTCGTCTAGAGCTCTTCTTGCTTGGACGAGGCAGTTGCAGGTAGGTTCCAGAGGGTGTTTACAATTCCAGCCGGGTTACGGACGACCTTTATGGATGACTTGGAGATAGGCAAAATCAGTACCCTATCAAAAATCAACTCAACAGGTCAAATGAGTAATGAAGACCAAACAGATCATCAAAAAAATTCAACAACAAAGAAATGATTAAATCAGAATCAAGCAGATTAGTTTCCAAACAAAATTTACAAAACCCTAGTTAAATTTTTAGTCCACTAAAAATCCATACAGATTTTACTCAAATCAACAAATAGTTTTACAAATCCGAACACACGCACACAAAAAAAAAAAAAAAGTCGAAGTACTCAGCACTGTTTTTGTTTAGAGAAAATATCAAAGGAGAAAAGAGAGAGACTGTGAGAGAAGTGAGAGAAGAGAAAATCTAATTATTTTAATTGATATCTAATTAATCGAATCGGACCCTAGGTTTGATAATGAAAAAAAAATCAACTTTATGCAATTTTGATAAAAAATCTCAAAAAAGAAGAAGAAGAAGAAGAAGAAGAAGAAGAAGAAAACGAACCCTAATCAACAATCTTATGCAAGTTGCCCAGTTTTGATGGCTGTCTTCAGCACTCAAAGGTGGAGATCAGTGATGCCTTCTTCCTATTTCGGACCTGACAGTGTGGGGATGGCTTCTTGGCGAGATTGATTTTAGTGTTGGGTTTTGGGGAAGGAGAGGGTAGAGAAATAGCGAAGAGAGAGGAATGGCAAGGGTCTACGTTTTGGAGGAAGAAAAAGGCTGGTTTTGTATTTATCAGGTTTTGGAAAAGATTTTTTTTTTTGTGTTTATTTATTTATATTTTTTGGTTTCAGAAATTTTTTTTATGTTTTTTTTAAAAAATATTGTGCTGAAATGGAAAATTGTGAGAGCTTTAGAGGTTTCAATTTTATATATACTAGTCGCTAACCTGTGCTATGCATAGGAACCTATATATTTGTGAGGTAGACTAAAATAATTTTATAAAATCTTAAATTGATTAAGTAACTACACCGTTGCATGATTTGCTCTTGTATGACTTCAATTTGTGTTACAATTTGATGAAGACGTCATTGCTTAATGTGCAATAACTTACAAAAAATATGTCATAAAATTTCATATATTGCAAAAAAAAAAAAACTTAAAAATTCAGATATTAAAACTTCTAAATAATCAAAAAATATTAAAAAATCAGATGATTCACTGTTTAGAAATTATTGAAACAAAACATAATATATATGACTATACAATAGAGAAATATAAAAGAAATTTGAGTTACATTCAAAAGAATAATATCGATTTTTGCAACTTTTTTTTATCTAGTAAAAAATAGCTATAAAAAGTTTGTTGGTTTATGTACGAAAATTAATTTTTAAAGGAGTTGCAGTAAAATTGTTCTATTATCCAATGAAGTTGAACTTTATCAATAGTTGATGATTTTTATATTTATCCAAATAAATCCATGTTTAGGATAATCTTTGTAAGTGCACAATTGTACCCAGACCCAAAAACAAGTGTTGGGCTCAGGCCCAATGAACCTTATGCAATAAGATTTATAGAGTATGGATTTAAAATCTAGGTTCAGGATGTTGGAAGTTTGATTAGTAGGCTAGGGTGCCCCAATCTATGCAAATGGTGAACAAATACAACAAAAAAACCTCCTTGGACGTAAGCCGATGACGATTTGTATATATATATATTCTCTTTCTATGCTAAAGTTTACAATTCTTGGCTCTTTTTTTCTCCTAGCAGAAAGTGTCGTCCTCCTCTCTTTCCTCTCTAGTTTCCTTATATACTTCCCCTTCACTGGTTCATCTACGTATCATACAAACCTTCCCCTTGGATACTTGTCCCATCCACCACCTTTTTAAAGTCTTCAAATAATAGTAGGACGGCTGAATCTTACTATTCATAGGTCACTTCTCCATTAATGCGGTCAGGGAGGTAGATACAGGGTCTTTAATGTGGAGGTAATAGCCTTTTCTTTAGATATTTCTCTCACATCCTTACTTCTAGAGGGTGCTTGGATCACCCTCTTACCCATAAGTTTTTCTAGAATTTTGCCTTTAACCCGTTTAGCAAGTCCTAGGGTCATCGTCGGGCCTGTCCGAGGATACATTCCTCCTCGGACTACTCCTCAGACTTTTACAGTGCAGACTGACTTGTGGGCCTGGAGGCCATGATCAAAATCAAACTGATGCCAACCAATCAGGCCCAAAACCCAAATGCTTATTCAGGAATTTTTACCCCCCACAATCTTAATATAGGATTTATTCAAAAAATTTTTTTTATCAACGTTTGAGTTTGAGTTTAAGTTAGACTTGTTAGAGAAATTGAGTTTTACTTCTTGTTAAATTTGAACTAAACAAAAATAATTTTATTTTAAAAAAATGATAATAATGAGTTTGAGTTTAAATTGGACTTATTAGAGAGATAGTGTTTCACTCCTTGTTAAATTTGGACTAAATAAAAATAATTTTATTTAAAAAAATTATTAAAAAAATGATGAGTTTGAGTTTAAGTTGGACTTGTTAAAAAGATAAAATTTCACTCCTTATTAAATTTGGACTAAAAAAATAACTTTATTAAAATATTATACTGACGTTGAAAATTGTAAGAATTTTAAAGGTTTCGGTTATATATATATATATATAAGCTTACTATAAATCCAAAGCAAAGCCCAAAATGTGATACTCGCGGATCGTACCAGTGAAACATTGAAGAGTTAGGTACTGTTAGAAAGAAAGAGGCTTACGACAAGAAACTACCCACTCCGATCTGGACCATAGTAATCAGGATTAAGACACAAATCTACTGCAGTCACTACAAAAAACGCGAGCTATAGCCGCGTTTATAAAAAAAAAAAAGCAGCTATAGCTGATCTATAGCCACGTTTTTAAGAAACGCAGCTATAGACATAATCTATAGCCGCGTTTTCGAAAAACGCGGCTATAGGTCCCCCTCGAGCTGCGTTTTCAAACGCAGCTCCAGCCGAATAATTTTTTTTTAAAAGTGGGGCCTGGAGCTGCGTTTGGAAACGCAGCCAGAGGGGGACCTATAGCCGCGTTTTTAAAAAACGCGGCTATAGGTCCCCCTCAGCCGAATAAATTTCTTTATTCCAGTGGGGGCCTATAGCCGCGTTTTCCAAAAACGCGGCTACCCCTCTGGCCGTGTTTTTAGAAACGTGGCTCACACAAAAAAAAAAAAAAAAACTTCCCACGTGCCCCTTCCTTTCCCACCTGCATCCTCACCTACCCCACTCTCAATATAAGCTCCTTTCTTTTTTTTTCTTTTTTTTTTTCTTACTTCATTCTTCACTCAGGTTCTTCTCTCTTTCCCCTTTTTTTTTTTTTTTTTTTTTCCTTTCTTCACTAAATCTTCAGGTTGTTGTTTTTTTTTTTTTTTTTTCCCTTTTCTTTCTTCCTTCTTCACTAACTCTTCAGGTTCTTCTTCTTCTTCTTCTTCTTTTTTTTTTTTTTTTTTCCTTTTTCTTTCTTCCTTCATTTTTCTAACGTAACTCTTTTTTTTTTTTTTTTCTTTGTTTCTTTGGAGTTCCTGCATCTTTTTTTCTTCTTCACTCCAGCACAACTCTTTTTTGTTTTTTTTTTCTTTGTTTCTTTCCAGCTACTTCTTCTTTTTTTCTTCATCTCAGTCACTGATTTTTCTATAGATCTAGTTTTTTTTTTTTTTGGTTATTTTATGTTTAGTTAGTAAGAAAATGGAGAAAATACTAAAAATTTTGAATTTGTGCTATTGTGTCCCTGATATTGTGTTTATGTTTAAATGGGTTTGTGTTTCTGAGCTTGTACTTGAATGGTTTTAGTGTTAGATTTGGGTTGGCTTTGTTGAAGGAGAGGAGATTCATGAGTTTGTGTTCTTATATTTTGGAGCAAATTGTGGTTGTATTGTTAGTATGTTGTGTTTGATTTTGAATTTTTTGGGTGTGTTTGTATTGTGAGTATGTTGTGTTTGATTTTGAAATTTTTGGGTTTGTATTTGATTTTGAATTTTCTGGGTTTCCTTTTAATTTTGAATTTTATTTTTGGTTTGAATTTTGAATTTCTTGGGGAAAAAAAACACCCAGAATTTTTAACAACGCGGCTTTAGGTCCAATCTTTAGCCGCGGTTGTAAAAACGCGGCTATAGACCCACTGGGGCTGTTGCTGCGCCACTTAGGCCGCGTTTACAAACGCGGCTCTAGAAAACGTGGCTATAGGCTATAGCCGCGTTTTTGGGGTCTATAGCCGCGTTTTTGAAACGCGGCTTTAGCCCCCGTTTTTTGTAGTGAGTCCATGAATTCTTTGCTTTCATTATCTAGATTTTGTAGACATCGTCAAGTGCTTGTTCAATTATGTTCGACTATTTTTCACGTGCATACATATATGTTCCACCGAAGTCACATGCAAAGGTGTATTTTTTTTTTTTTCTTCTTCTTTCTACTTATTGCTCAATGAAAACAGCCCTAATTAATGAGTTTACTGCGAATCTCGTCTCAAAAAAAGAAAAAAGAAAAAAAAAAAAAAAGAGTTTGCTGGGAACGTGCTCCTCTTTGTTGTTTTAAAATTAAATCAAATATATTATACGAGTATTAAAATGGAAGTTGAGAGAAAAGTTTAATACAAAAATCTAAATCAGATTCTAATTCAACTTTAATTTTGTGCCAAGTATCCTTTTAATTACCCACTAATTTGATGCCAAGTGTTTCTATATTTTAAATATGCTTCAATTTGTATACCAGTTGTCATTAAACTCTTATTTAGTACCAACTGTATTTAAATGTAGATTCATACCACTGCATATCTTTGGTACGATGGTTACTCCACAAGTATAAGTACTTGTGGGGTTTGGGTTGGTTGGATCACTCTAAGAATGAGCTTTACACACATATACACTTTGATTATTCTAGAGTAGAACACACATATAGATTCATGTATCTAAACTCAAAAATATAGAAAGACTTAATTAACAATTTATTATACTTTTATGTGAAATTTTGAATGTGTAATATTTCCAACTTATCTAAAACTATTTTAAGTATTATATTTTTAATTGACTAGGGTTATATTTAGAAAAGAAAAAAACCAAATGTTAAAAAATAGTAGTGTAAATTCCATTAGAGGAGCATGGGTTTAAATTTGGTGGGTGCCCTCTTAGATCTACAATTTCTGGTGGTTTGGGTTGGTTGTGGGTCATCATTTGCTATGGTTGTGGGTGGGTTTGAGTCACCAATGGTGATTTCTAGTTTTTTGTGTGTTTTTTTGGATTTGTGTTTTCAGTGGTGGTGGATTTGTTGTGAGAGTGGTTGTAGTTTTATTGTAATGGTGGTGGTGGTGGTGGGTTTGGTGTAAGTTTTTTGCGATACTATGTTAAATTAGAGTAAAATTTATATTTTGTATAAAAAAAGTAGATTCATGAATCTTAACTCAAAAAATATAGAAAGACTTAACTAAAAATTTATTATACTTTTATGTGAAATTTTGAATGCGTAATATTTCCAACTTATTTAAAATTATTTTAAGTACTGAATTTTTAATTGACTAGGGTTATATTTAGAAAAGAAAAAAGAGAAAAACCAAAGGTTCAAAAATAATAGTGTAAAGTCCATTAGAGGAGCATGGGTTTAAATTTGGTGGGTGCCCTCTTAGATCTACAATTGCTGGTGGTTTGGGTTGGATGTGGGTCATCATTTGTTGTGGTTGTGGGTGGTTGCGAGTCACCAGTGATGAGTTTTGATTTTTTGTGGGTTTTTCTAGATTTGGATTTTCAGTGGTGGTAGATTTGTTGTGAGAGTGGTTGTAGTTTTACTTAGTGGTGGGTTTGCTATGAGTTTTTTAGGATATTATGTTAAATTATAGATTGTCCCAAAAATTTATGGTATTGGAATATGATAAATTTAATCATTTAACCACAGAATTCTAACAATATGAAAACTGTAATATGTATTTAATTATGTTAATTTTTAAATGAATTCATACAACTACATAAGTTATTACAAACTATTTTATTATTATTATTATTTTTTTATAGATAACAACTCTTTATTATCAAACTAAAACATCAATCAGTTTTTGGTATAGGCGAAAATTGAACCCCAAATCTCTTGTTCAGCTTCAGAGATTTTACCAATTAAACCCTAGTCAATTTTGTTAAATATTTAAACCATATAAGACATCTCTCTCTCTCTCTCTCTCTCTCTCTCTCTCTCTCAATACTTTTTGATCACTATTTGGGACCAAAAGTAAAGGTATTTTTTTCTTTCTTATAACACATTAACACTAATTAACTTTTTAGTTCAAAAATATTTGACATATAATTATATGATAAATATATATTTTTTTATTTAATTGATAAATTATGAGAAACATCACTAGGTATATTTAATTTTTTTTAACAAAAATTCAAAAACGGTTTTTTGTGTCTTTTTTATTATTTATTTAATGATTGGTCAAAGGAATTTATTTAGAATAATATCAAAACTATTATATGTTTTATAACTACGTGTGGTTTACATGATCAATGGCGGCTCTGGGAATTATTTTTAAGGTGGTCACTCAGAAACTTAAATTATACAAAATTTAATAAAAAAAATAACTTAAATATAGCAATATCACAAAAAAAAAATGAAGTGTTACCACTTTTTTCCCTACTAACAAAGAGAGAAAAAAAAAAGATTGATAAGAGATAAAGTGAGAATTAAGAGTGTTGAGATAAGAGTAATAAAGTAAGAGAATTGAAATGAAAATAGAAAGTAGAAAGAAAAACGGATGATGTTTGCTTCAACTGTAATGAGCTGAATTCCTAAGGAAAGCATGCCACTGTAAAGTCAAAAAGGGCATAATTGTTAGCACTATCAAGGAGAACTCGTGACTACAATATTTTTCTTGATGGGCCAGAATTATTTTTGGAGTAATGCTGCATCTACAACATTTTAAAAACAAATCTTATACAAAAATTTGATATTAGTGGTTTAAAAAGTGATGTCAACATTGGACCTAAATTTGAATTAATAACTCATTTCCGCTTATCACATAAGATTTTTCATGAAATTATTGTTAAAATGTTGTGAGTGTAGCATTATTCTTATTTTTATTAAATCAAAATTCTCGTAATTCTCAAATCAAAGTGGTCAAAATAGGTTAGTGTGTGTAGTTGTAAATACACACACACACACAATTTTTGGCAAGTCAAGGTGGTCCTGTAACTATCTTGAGATACATGTATAGTTGTCCCTGTACACATGATATATCAATTTTCAAAGCACAATAAATAAAAATTAGGAAATTTATTTATTATATTGTTAATGTAGCACTAATAATATTTTTTAACAAATTTTTAACATTAACTTTGATATTTTCATTTATTTATTTTGTTATTGATGCCTTATTGATTTTGTTCATTATCCCATTAATTTATAGGTTTTAAGTCAAATATGTAATATTTTTAGCATTTATCTCATTTATATATTTTAATATTAAATTAATATTGGTTTGCATTTAATATATATATACACAAGCATGTACTGTGGGCCCCCAAGTTAAAAACTTTTGGTACCTTCCGCAGTCTCGACAAGAGAAGACCAACAATCGACAAGTTGCAAATGAGAACATTGAGCCTTCGTAGAGAAGTGTTGAGTCGAGGTGGTAAAACAAAAACATGTTCACATGGACACAGTGATATGTGATAACGACTACCGGTAACGTTAAACACGTTGCTGCATAAACTTTGAATTTGAATTGAACTCTTTATTTCCCAGCTCCTGCTAGGCTGGCTTCTCAAAAGAAAAGAAAAGAAAAAAAGAATTGAACTCTTTATTTTAACTATATGAGCTTTGGTCCATAATAGTGACAGACTGATTTGACTTTACCATCAGAAATAGAAGTATTCATGCCATGGTCTAACGACAACGTAATACATGCATCTTCCTCCTCCCTACACGTCTCCTTCTTACCACTTCCTCTCACAAAACCAAAGACACGCTCTTATAATAGCGCGTGTCTACCCATATATAACATATTTCAAAATAAATTTTATGTTATTTTTACAATAATTTGAAGGTGATAAACTGGAGTCTTTTGGGTAAATATTGTTAAAATTAAAGTTTTTGGGGGTTATAGTTACTGTTCCAAGTTATTTGGGTAAATGAGGAGAGAGAGTGAATTTCGGCAACAGTGTTGCCGAAATTCGAAGAAAAGTATGAGAGAGAAAATCAAAATTGAGGAGAGAGATATTTTGAGAATTTCGGCAACAGTGTTGCCAAAATTCCTTCTGCCTAGCCCTGCCCGCTTCACTGAGTGCCCATGCGCGAGTGCCCAAAAGGAAAAAAAAAAAAAGGTTTGTGGCAATCCCATTGCCAAAAATGGAGGGAAAAGAAAAAAAAAAAATTATGGCAATGGGATTGCCGATATAGGGGGAAAAGAAAAAAAAAAAAAAAGGAATTGTGGCAATGAGATTGCCGAAATAGGGGAGAAAAAAAAGAAAGAAAAGGAATTGTGGCAATGGGATTGCCAAAATAGGGGAGAAAAAAAAAGAAAAAAGAATGGTGGCCATGTAGTGCCGAAATAGGGAAAAAAAAAAAGAAAAAAAAAAGGGAAATGTGGCAATGGGATTGCCGAAATAGGGGGGAAAGGAAAAAAAAGAAAAAGAAAAAAGAAATGTGGCAATGGGATTGCCGAAATAGGGGAAAAAAAAAAAGAGGAATTGTGGCAATGGGATTGCCGAAATAGGGGGAAAAAAAAAGAATTGTGGCAATGGTATTGCTGAAATAGGGGGAAAGGAAAAAAAAAAAGAATTATGGGTATTGTGGCAATGCTACTGCCGAAAATGTGAAAAAAATTTATAAAAAAAAAAAAGGAAAATCAATTATGGCAATGAAATTGCCGAAATAGAAGGATTCTTATCTGCCTCTTCACTTTCAAGTACATATATTCTAACACGTGAAAGTTATAGAAAAAAAAAATATTGATGTGACTTGTACTTGAAGAAAACTTTGCTGAGATTCTTTGCTAAGAATCAAACTTTGCTAAGAATCAAACAAGACTTGAAGAAGAATCTCTGCAAAAAAAATATGATTGATGTAACAAAAAGACTAGAACTCAGTTAGTCTTCGTGACAAATGAGTTTTTTTTTGTCTTTTATTTCACATCTTTGTAATAAAAGGCAAGCCTTCCTTCTCACAAAACACTTCTACATCTCTGCTTGAAGTTTTCTCACAAAACACTTCTATCCAATTGTTCAGTTTTTCTTCAGTTTTGCTTCAGCGTACACAATTGTAAGTTTTGGGTTAATGTAAGTTTTTTTGCTTTTTGCTTCAGCGATTATGATTATTGTTGTTGTTGTTGTTGTTGTTGTTGTTGTTTTTATTCAAATTTTAGATTAATAAATTTTTTATGGTTAGGACTACAAACATTTTTAGTATTGTTGTTATTTTGTGTTTATTTATTATTATCTAATTGTGTTTTTCTTTTTCTTTTTTGCAAGTATCACTTTATAATTCTCACTCTTTCAGTTGGTATCACAATTATCGTAAGCATCTCAACTCTCTATTTAATTAAATTTACGTATATATTTTGTTAATTTTGAAATTATTTAATATTATTTATTGTTATTATTATTAGTAGTATATGACCACAAAAATTGTAATAAATTGTATTATTGTGATCTTTTTATAGTCAATTTTACTTTGTTATTATCAGTTATTACATCATTACTTGGAAAAAAATATATTGCATAATATGTTTGTTGATTTATAATAAAAATATGTATGTGTATTTTTTTTTTTTTAGTACAATAAAGCCTACATTTGTGTTTCGTGGAAAAATTATATGCTTTATGTATGGTTATATTAATGTTATTATATTTTATTATTGTTCTTTTGTTCTTAGAAGATATTTATGATTATCTGATTATGTTTTTTTTTCTTTTTTTTCTTTCTTTTCTTGCAAGCATCACTCTATAATTCTTACATTCTTTCACTTCGTATCACAATTGTAGTAAGCTTCTCAGCCCCTGATTTAATTGGAAATTATTTGCTTAGTTTGTAATTTTTTATATAGATGATTTGTAAAAAATGTACTTTCAGATATTGTAATTTTTTAATCTCAGTAGTACAGTATATTAAAGATACTGTGAAAACGCATCTTCAGATATGGTTTAACTCATTGTAGCATTTAATGTAGGATATATTTGAAATGGAGCCCGGGTCATTCGATCATTCTCTGCCAACCCAACAACAATATCACATCTCTAATGATGCAATGGAAGGCAATGTACGTTACAAGAACCAAATTTATTAATATCCTAATAATATCTACAATTATTCAATTTACATGAAAATAATTTCAACATTAGTAATATAACATTGTACATTTTTTAAAAAAATTCAGGTTTCCACGTTACGAGTGCGACCCCAACGGTTTGCACCCCCCCGACAGTTAGGCGAGCATATCACCCCATATTTGCATCAATGTAGACTATACCGTGTTACCCGCCTACCACATATAGATATTGACTGGAGTCTTATCACTTCTTTGGTGGAGTGGTGGCAATCTGAAACTCATACATTTCACCTACCAAATTGTGAAATGTCGATCACTCTATAAGATATAGCAATCATTACAGGATTGCCTATTGATGGCAATGCAGTGTGCGGGCCCACTAATATGGAATGGGGGTCAGTTTGGCAGAATTTACTTGGAGTGACACCACCTGAAACTGCATTGACATATGGTAGCCTTAAAATAACATGGGTTAGGAATACATTTTTGAACCTACCAGAGGGTGCCAATGCTGTAACAACCCAACAGTATGCTATGGCATACATGTTCCAGGTCTTGGCTTTATTATTTGGAAATAAGAGCCAAAATAAATTGCATTGCTGCTTTCTCAGGCTTTTACGAACTTTGGTGTAGCTGGGCAATATAGCTGGGGTAGTGCCACACTTGCTTTCCTTTATAAAGAGTTGTGTATTGCTTCTATTAAAAAAACCACGGAGGTTGCATGTCCTATTTTCATATTACAATTATGGGCATGGGAGCATCTTCCATATCTGACCCCAATTCCAATCATTTCAATAAATTTAAATGGTGACGACCCATACGGTTGCAGGTATAATATTTACTTTCTATTTCTATACAATATTGTATATTGTAGTGTTTATCCTTGATACTTCCAAACCCTAAAATCAGTGGCAATCATTAATTGTGTATAGGTGGGATACTAGGAGAACTTATACTCACACATCAACGCATGTTCTACTTGCGTACCGTTCTAATCACGATACACATAATAAAGATCAGGTAATATATGTTGTCACAATGCATCAATGGTTAATTTACTAGTTATATTATTGTTTTGATCGATTATAACATAGTTATTGTAATTGAAATCGCAGGTTATTTAGACACCATACGATAATTATTTGCATCCATGGTGTCTTGTAGGACAACATATATGGCTTACAACAACGCCATTGCTATGTTTCCAAATTGTTGAGTATTACCATCCAGAGAGAGTCATGCGACAATTTGAATTGTTGCAAAGATGTCCAAAGTGGCCTACTGACAATTTTGATAAATCTGTACATTGTGTAAAGTTGACAAGAAAGGCTGGTGTTGATTGGTGTAGGCATCATGCACATTACTACCAACTTTGGAACCAGCGAGCTCAAAATATAGTTGGAGATGAAAATTTTCATCTAGATGTGGACTACACAATATGGTACCACCAACATGGCCACTTATTTACGACACAAGAGGCGGCTGCCCATATGTACCAGGTTATTATTTTAGCATTTTCAATACTGCACTAATATTGATAACAAATTATTATTTTAGAATTTTCATTAATACTGCACTAATAATTTTTTTTCTTTTTATGTGGCAGCAAACGGAAATTAATAAGATGTTAACTTCGGCTGTTGCAAACCAAGGAAGGGCTGACTTGACTGCACAACAAGTCCTTCCGGCAATAGTAGAGGGCCTTACTCGAGTGAAGTTATCAATGGAAGCAGATATTTCCTCCGTCCCTACTGAGAGGGTGACACACTTTGGGCGATGACAGAGGCACCAAGGAAGACAGGGTAGACAATGTAGAAATGATGAAGCTGGACCATTCACGTCTACCCAAGCTGGACCATCCACCTCTACCCAAGCTGGGCCATCCACATCTGCCCATAATGAGCCTACCACCTTCAATGAGTATAATCCAATTAATGTCAACGAGTATTGTATGTCTTTATATCAGCAGATTGGATTATCCACTTCCATAGGACAAGGATCAGAGGGTTTGTTTAGTTATGACCACTATCCCTAGCCTAGTTTAACACCTCCCTCTTATCATCCATCGCCACATCCATACTATTCTGGGCAATACAATTATGGCCAAGATGCTCAGTTTAGTTATGAACAACCTTCCCAACCATCCCCTCATGTTGGTGATTTCTGCACACCACCAAATACATGGGCATGTGCTTCAAACTCTGAGGAAGAGGCCTCTGTAACAGACTCTGAGGAAGATGCCTCAAATGAGGATAGTGGGGAAGATGCAGAAGATGCAGAAGATAAGGAGGTGTCATCAGATAATGAAAGTGATGAAGGTGGTAATTATCAAACAGATTTTGATATTAGAACACAGCCAAGGCGTATGGGGAATGGTCCTGTGCAAGCACGAAGGTACCCTCAACGAGTAAATAGGCATCCTCCACGTTGTGGAACACAACAAAAACTTCATGTACCCCATCGTGGAAATCAATAATCAATTATTAAAAATATATTAAAGTATTATCATTGTTTATGCATCATTGTAGCAAAAAATATTATGCCTAGATAGTATATATATCACGTTATACTACTAACTGTAAGGCCTTTGCAAAAATAAGAAATGTGTACACATATTTGGTATTTGAAATTAATGCCCAATTAATTTAATCATACATCTATTTAATATACTTTTTTAATCCACAACCTCTCTTCCAAACCCTTGTAAAAGTGTCAAAGAAAAATAAAACTTTCACCATCTAATTTTCGTCCAAATTTACAGTAGTAATTTGTGAGTTAATTTCGGCCTTCAAAAAATGTGAATTTCAAAAAACTCAAAAAATAAAAGTTGTAGATATTTAAGTCACGGTTCCAGCCCATCTAGTCTTAAGTCAATTGGATTTTTGAGGAGAGAGATATGTCTAAAATACTGATTAGTTCTCAAATATGATTTTTCCTCTTTAGATTGTGGCCCTTTGATTTATTTCCTTATTTGAAGCTTTCAAACATGGTAAAGGACCCAAACACTCTATAAAAGTATATATTTGAAGGTGTTATCGAACCCCTAAACTATAATACGCAATATATATATACACACACACACATGCACAAAAAAAAAAAAAAATACACCCCAATCAAACTTGCAGTGATAGAAAACATTGTAGCATATGGAATTAGTACCAACTTGTTCTATCAAATAATACAAAATAACAATATGGTCTAACTCCTAAAAAAAAAAGAACAGTCCAACCAATCCACTGAAGTAGATTGAATACATATGTTGGGTCATTCAGTTTGGCCACTAGTGGAGCTAGCCACTGTTCGAGTGGGGCATGTTCTTCTGTTATGGCCTTCTTGCCTATAGAGGCTGCACAATGGCCTTGGTTGATGCTCTGTCCCTAAATCCATTTCATTTAGAAGTCGAGTTGATCTTGGTCGACCTTTTGCACGACACAACTTCACATTAGGATACAAGACCGGGAAATCAGGCTCATTCCAATGTACACTGTCTGGAACCATGTGAAATCTAGGTGCATAACAAGCAACTTGTTCTTCCAAACAGTAGCAGCGGTCGATGTATCGCATTATAGAGATGCCTTGATATTTACACACGGCAATGACATGTGAGCACGGAATCTTATAAACTTGCCATTTTTGACAACTACAAGTGCTCTCCCTTAAATTTACCTCATGACGATGATTACACCTATAAGCAGAGTTAGGGTTTATTGGTGTTTTGACTTCAAATAGACCATCTTCATGACTAAACACAGTAACTGAATGCTTTGGTGCCTTTTTTTCCCATTTATTAAATTATTCTTTGCATAGGCTGTAATACGTTTACTAGCTGTAATCTCTGCGCGTGCCTTAGTATACCGATCGGAAAAGTAGGCTACACAACGGTAGTATGTAAGCTCGACTAATGCAGTTATGGACAAATTTCTAGCACTCTTTAGAACACCGTTGAAGCTTTCAGACAAATTTGTGGTCATTGCCCTATAACGATGTCCACCATCGTGTGCTAATGTCCACTTCTGCACTGGTAATTTCCTTAAATACTTATCACCATCTGCATTTAATTGAGTAAGTCTATCCCTTGTTATTTGATACTTTCGTAGCTGATTCTCCATGCCTGCCCACATTACCATAGCCTTCAAGTTTTTATTCCCAATTTTTTGATTGAAATTGCTAGCCATATGGCGAAGGCAAAAACGATGATGAAAACATGTCAATTCACATATAACCCGTATCGTTGACATTATACCAGGGTGGCAATCAGATATGACACATAACTCATCTCGATTAGTGACATTATTTTGAATACAACGCAAAAACCAATACCAGCTATCATCAGATTCCTCCTCCACAATGGCAAAGGCAAGTGGAAAAAGTCTATTGTCACCATCCCAAGTTGATGCAATCAATAACTTACCTCTGTACTTACCATATAGGAAAGTTCCATTTATACTAATCACTGGCCTACAATGTTGAAAACCTTCAATTGATGGACCAAAAGCCCAGAAAACTCTCTCGAATATGGCACAGCCTGGCACAGTAGCAGGTACCGTTCTCTAAATAACCCTGTTGCCCGGGTTTGAATCAGTCAAAGCTTTCAACCATTTTGACAATAATTGGTAAGATTTGTCCCAATCACCAAATGCTCCACCAATTGCCTTCTGTTTCGCCTCCCACACCTTAAAATAAGAAGGCCGGTATTCGTACTTATTGTAAAGACTCTGTTGAAGCGAAGAAATCCTTATATTTGGATCATCTTTGACAATATCCCTCAACTCTTTCTCAATAATATGAATGTCTAATTGCTCGTGATCTTGTGTGAGTGTGGACTCCGTACATGTGTGTGGACCATTGTATTTCCTAACCTCAAAGAACCCATGTGTAGCCTGGAAGCATGCTCGAAGACGCTAAGAACAATTTTTGCAACGTACAGACCAACATGCTGGATCTGACTCTTTTACACTAAATGTTTGGTTCCTCTTGATGTGATACTGTTTAATAGCAGCTTGTAGTTCATCCTTATCAGCAAAAAGAAATCCCACATAAAACCCTTGGGTAGGGTCCCAAGTACTCTGAATGAGCTTTTCAAATGGTGGGGTTGGATCAATCATATTTTCCCACGTGTTCTGTGAAAAGCTCAGTGATGAAGGTTGATGGAACGCCATTGCTGGACTGCTTTCATGATTAGGTTCATTGGGAAGCTCCTGTTCATCTCCAACATCATCAAGGACCTCGTCATTATCAAGGACCTCGTCGTTATCAAGTTGGTCATTACTATCCATGGCCCGCATCCTTTCTGATAATGTATGGACCGCATTTTCAGTAGTAGCAGCTATGCGGTGTGTATCATTGGGATCATTAGTAGCTCTTTGAGTGGCGGTTTGGTCATACTGAGCTTCAAACTGTGGTGCAACATGCTCAGTTAGGTTATCATAGTCAACATCATTGGTGTTCATTGGCCGATAAGGAGCATGTTGGTCCTCAGTTGCAACATGGGTATATGGAGCATGATAGTCAGCACCACTAATGTTGATTGGGGAACGAGCCACATCTTCAGAATAATGACCAGTATGAGTGGCATATGGATCATGAAAGTGCCCGCCATGTGAATAACTGAACGGTGCATTCGGTCCTTCGTTGCCATATTGAATGGGAAAAACATCTTGGTGGCTTCTTATGGGCTCCACACCCACATACAACTCTGCACCTACAAAACCATATTGTCAGTCTAACATATCGAATATTGCATTGGCACCATTATCATCTTCTACCAAAACTTGTTGGTAATTCACAGGATGTGGATGACATTGAAAAGGAAATTTATACCAAATAGTAATTTTTGAATCTTCTCTGTTTATATGAAGCGTAGATGCTACTCTATCACATAGATCTTCAAATGTCACACCCTTGCTTAATGGAAGCATAGAAGGAGGTGGCCCTTGGTAATAGACCCCATTTCCACTATGTTTAATTATTCCACCAGAATGGATGAGAAAAATGAACAACTTTTCTGCCATTCACACTAAAACATAAAAGTAGTATTTATATATTAACACTACACAACTATAAAAATGCAATACAAGAAGGTAATCTATTAAAAATATTCAATGTTTAAATAGCTAAAGTTAAGAGAATTCTATTAAAGAGGATCGGTTCACTAATAATTTATTATTGTCTATCATAGTAGTTAAAATTATTTAGAATGATTTGTTGTAGTTACGTAAATTATTTTATGTTGCTCTTCATTTTGCTTTTTCTAAAATAAGACAGATTATATTTCTCATACATCATTACGATAATAGATAAATATTTATAATATCGTATAATTTTTGTTATTATTATTATAACTAAAACTTAGATTTTTTATTTAGGGGCATATACTAACTTCTTTTTTTTTTTTTTGGTTTTCTTATAGCATACATGTATATTTTAGGCTAACAAAGTAAGAATTTTTTTAAGAAAAATTTATGTCAATTTTGAAATTTATTTTTGCTATATGAAATTTTAGGCAAGACCCATAATTTAAAACATATCATACAAATCAGTTCTTGTTGCAAAACACATAATACAAAAACAAGATTTTTATGAACAAATAATTTAACAAAAACAAAATTTTCATGCTTAGCTATGCCCCTAAAACATATCAACATGAATATTATAAAAAGAAAAGTAACTACTTAAAGAAATGTAACTCACCTTGTAAAATGATAACCACGGATAGGTATTTGCAAGTGTTGTTCCTTATAATTGTTTGTAGAATGTATGGCACGCATGAATTCAAAATGGTTGATAGAATTATGAGGGGAATAAGAGTGAAGAAGAAAGCTGGTATAATTTTTAGGGGGAAAAGAGTGGAAAATAAGAAACGTGAAAACTAAAGTAATATTGGTGCTGTTTAAATAAGATGCAAGTTTCGTATAAGTTAAATTCTTAGATTTTAAACTGTACTAATAGAAATTGACCAAATATAACAAGGACCATCTCTGCAAAAAATCTCAAAGTGTCTTTATTTTTTTTGTTTACAGTGCATATCAATCATTTATAAATCTCTGCAAATCCTGCAAAGAATCTCTGCAAAATCCTTAGTTTTTTTGTTGTTTACACCGTGCACATCAATCATTTTTTCTTCCATAAATTTCTCCCATGCATGGATAAGAATCTGAATAAGAATATCTATGTACTTTAAATTGTACTAATAAAAATTTACCAAATACAACACAGTTCATAAAAAAAAAAAAGCCAAAAAGATGAGGAGACTTGTCACAACACAGTTAATAAAAAAACAAAAAGCCAAAAAGATGAGGAGACTTGTTACAGGGAGGAGGGATAAAAAGTAAAAAGAATCTCTGAAACCAAATTTTAGGCGTGATATGGTTTTATTGGGAAGGATAAATGGAATCATTTCAGGCAGAAAATAAGAATGAGAGGAAGAGGTGAATATTTTCACAATAAATTATAAGTGTCAGGTTGTTACTAGTTATTATTGTTAGGGCAAAAAAGTATCTTAGCGTTAGGTTCAAATTTGAACCAACAACAACTAACCACCTATAATTTATTGTAAAAATAAAAATGTTGTATACGTTTTTTTTTTCCTTTTATTTCGGCAATGCCATTGCAAAGAATCTCTACAAAAATCTCAGTTTTTATTTTATTTTTTATTTACGGTACACATCAATCATTTTTTCTCTTCTATAACTTTCTTTCATGTACGTTTTAGAATCTATGTACTTTGAATAAGAATCAAACGGTACTTGAATTTGTTTCAGACAGACGGACAAGACAAGAATCAAACACTTAGCGTACTTGAGTTTGTCGTTTTCCCCTCCGACAATGCCATTGCCATAATTGATTTTCCTTTTTTTAAAATTTTTTTTTCTCATTTTCGGCAATTGCATTGCCACAATTTTTTTTTCTTTCCCCTATTTCGGCAATACCATAGCCACAATTCTTTTTTTTTTTTCCCCTATTTCGGCAATCCCATTGCCACATTTCCTTTTTTTTTTTTTTTCCCTATTTCGGCACTACATGGCCACCATTCTTTTTTTTTTTTTTCTCCCCTATTTCGGCAATCCCATTACCACAATTCTTTTTTTTTCCCCCCTATTTCGGTAATCCCATTGCCATAATTCTTTTTTTTTTTCTTTTCCCTCCATTTTCGGCAATGGGTTTGCCACAAACCTTTTTTATTTTTTCCTTTTGGGCACTCGCGCATGGGCACTCGGTGAAGCGGGTAGGGTTGGGCAGAAGGAATTTCGGCAACACTGTTGCCGAAATTCCAAAATTTCTCTCTCCTCAATTTTGATTTTCTCTCTCATACTTTTCTTCGAATTTCGGCAACACTGTTGCCGAAATTCACTCTCTCTCCTCATTTTCCCAAATAACTTGGAACAGTGACTATAACCCCAAAAAACTTCACTTTTAGCAATATTTACCCAAAAGACTCTGATAAACTGTACTGATAATAATAGATAAAAAAGTGAAAAGTGATATTGGTAGTTATGTGGGTTCAGATTATAAAAATTAATAAAAACTTTCAAATTAAGCTTTTAATTGTAAAATGTAGCCATAGCACTATATCTACTGTTAGCAACATTAAGCAATCCAAAATAAATTATAATTTTTGCCTCACTCTTAGGATGCGTTTGGATACTGGTTATTGCTAAAAACTGAAAATATTATAGCAAAATAATTTTTTAATGTGCGAATAATACCGTGAACCCCAGTTTTAAAGTTGTTTTTATTAAAAAAAATTACTTTTGAGTATCGTGAATAGTATATGAGACCCACTAAAAAAAACGTAGCCATTAAAACATAAGTAAAACGCGCTTCTCAAACTCACTTTTATAACAAACAAAAACTACATGCCTCTGGATTTTTTGGGCATTGGGTCGCTATGTCAAGGGCGCGTGGGGCCTCTCACCAAAGGAGATGAGCTTCTTTAGACTTGCTCAAAGTCCTTGAGAAGTCCAAGTTCAAAAAAGCAGTGTAAAGTAGAGCATGCCTGATTCTCACAAGTCACAAAGATTGCAAAAGGCGCCTTAAGCTTCACTTCCAGCTTCTTTCCTAAACACAATATAGCAAAAGGTTATTACTTTAATTAAGCTTCACTTCCAGCTGCCTTCTCGAATACAAGGTCTATAAATATATTCCTCCCATTTTGCTTCTGGAATTACCAAACCAAACGAAACCAGGGCAAAAGTTTTTTAGTTTTTCTTAGAAAATCAGCAAACATGAGCATGTTGCCAGCTTTCTCTATTCCTATACTATTTTCCCTTTTAATTTTCACCTTTTCTGTTGTACATAACCAATTTTCTAAACTCATTCGTCCATCAATCATGTATAATAGCGTAATTTTGATTGCTTTCCATTTAAAATGGGCTTGCAATTACCTCCTTTACCAATCATTCTCCAAGCATTATCAGCATGACATCCTAGAGATCAGTGAAGAAGCAAGCATAGCCCGAATCAAGTGCAAGCGGGAGGATACCGAAGAAATAGAATGTGCAATTTGTTTGTGCAAGATTGAGGAAGGAGAAGAGATTAGGGAGCTGAGATGTGAGCACCTTTTTCATAGAGATTGCTTAGATAGATGGGTTGGATGCAAGCGTGCAACCTGTCCCCTTTGTCGTGGCTCTCTAGTTCCACGTAAAATTGTCACTGAGCTTGGAGTACAAGTGCTTCATTTCAATTTTTGTTCTTTCAGTTCCAATGAACATCACCGAGAGACATGGTGGCTACGATAAATCATTGCTATAGCCAGTTATGCTAAATTAATGCATATTGTACCTTGATGCTAGTTTGAGTTCATAATTATTAATTCCTAATTCTAGTAACCTAATACAGACAACCTAATTCTTCTAGCATTATATATATATATATATATATGTTCTAATCCAATTCCTGAAATATATTCAGATGATCAGTTCACAACTGTACTAGTAACCTCCGAGTTATATATATGTACGTGCGCAGTAGCTAGTTTAAAAGGGCAAATATCAATTGATAATTTGTAAAATATTGTAATCCCCTTGCTTGTTATTGTTTTGGGCAGTTGTATTGCTGTTCCAAACTAGTTATTTATATTGCAGTAACATCATGACACCCACCTGTCTTTCTTTCTTCTTCTTCTTCTTCTTCTTCTTCTTCTTCTTTATTTCCCTCCAATGCTAATTATTATACGTCTACAGAACGGCAGAGAGCGGTTCTATGTTAGCATAGATACTTGAGATAGCCTAGCTAAATCATATTTGTTTAACTCTCTCTCTCTCTCTTCAGAATGTCCCAAAATGTATATATACTTGCATGAAGTATTTAGTACGTAAAATTTTTATAGTAGCCTATTTGTTTTATGCAAAGTTAAACAATCATTCAAACACTCATTCCTTTATTGGTTTTCCTAATTTAGGATCATGTTTGAAGAAATAAACATTTATTTAGTTCACATATTTGAATCAGGGTTCAGCATCTAAAGTTTCAATATTTCATATTGAGGATTGAGCAATAGTCTCCAAACTTGAACACTTTTTCTTTTAAATATGCATAAATGTAAATAGCTTCTCCCATTAAAATACTCATAAAAATATATAAATTAAATTTTATACACTAATTATATAGCCATTTTTTCACTTAAAAAAGTGTAGATATTGTTATGTACAATCAATAAAAGCAAACAACTTATGAGTAAATTTATTTTTATATTAATCCTTGATACTGGATTCGTAAAGGGCAACCCAAACTTAACCGATATTAAAAAAAAAGAAAAAAAAAAGAAATAGGCTGGATGAATATATTATATATTTTTTGGTTTTATGGGATAAGAAAACACTCAATAATTTAAAAGATAGATAAGCTCACCATCAAAGTAAACTCAAAGAAATACAAATACACCACCCAAAGAAATTTACCTAAGGATACAAAACTATTTTGGCTCATCACTCTATGGGATACAGATTAACACCACCCAAGAGATAAGAGATAATTTTGAAGAAATCAATTTTCTAAAAACACAAGGTTTTTTTTTTTTAATTCCAAAAATGCACTCTAATTTTTTATTTGATTCAGCCCAAGGTTTAAATAGAGCTTGGAACAGCCGCCCAAGCATAGAAAAACAAAAAAATAATAATGAATTCATTCACTTAATTTGACCAAAGTCAGATATGACTTTTAGGAACTTAGAAACACAATAGATTACTTGTCGACCTAAGAGAGATAAAACATAAAGTTTGATTCATCCTAGGAGGCACTAAATAAAGACAAATCGACTTAATAAAAAATATTATTTTATATTAGGCTGTTGTTTTGGTCTTCAAGGAAAGCTTAGGGTCTGGACTGACATTAAGTTGGGCTTATTGGATCTTGGGACACTCGGTGTCATACTCCCCTACTTGAAAAGGACTTGCCCCTAAGTCCACTTGGTCTTCCTGATCTTCATAGTAAGGAGAAAGATCAAAAATGTTGAAGGTTGCTGAAACACTATAATCTCCAGGTAGATCAATCTTGTAAGCATTCTCACCATCAACTCTAGGTTTCAACTTAGAAGATCTTTTGGAGGAAAATCTTTCCTTCCTAAGATGAATCCAAACCAAGTCACCTTCATTGAAAACTGCTAGTTTTCAATGCTTAATTGCTTGCTTGCAGTACTTCTCATTTTGCTTCTCAATCTTATTTTGGACCTGTTCATGCAATTTCTTTATTTCCTTCGCCCTTTCTTCAGCATCACCACTGCAATTCTTGGTAACAGAAAGTGGCGTCAATTCAAGTGGTCTAGTAAGATTAAGACCATAAACTACTTCAAAAGGACTATGACCAGTAGTTTGGCTAATGGATCGATTATAAGCAAACTCAGCTTAGGCCAAAAGAAGATCCCACTGTCTAATGTTTTTCCCCACAAAAATTCTTAAAAGATTTTCCAAACTTCGATTTACCACTTCAGTTTGTCCATCTGTTTGTGGATGGTAAGAAGAGCTGAATTGCAGTGCAGTCCCAAGCTTCCTCGAAAGAGTACACTAGAAATGACTTACAAATTTCGAATCACGCTTAGAAGTGATAGTTTTTGGAACACCATGAAACTTGACTATTTCCCTGAAATACAAATCAGCAATAGAAGATGCATCTAGAGTTTTGTTACAAGGAACAAAATGAGCCATTTTTGAAAATCGATCAGCCACCACCATGATAGAATCCTTGTTTCTTTGAGTTCGAGGCAAACCCAAAACAAAGGCTAAGCTAACATCTTCCCATGGACCATTGGGAACTGGTAATGGTGTGTACAACCCGGTGTTCTGGCTGTGACTCTTATCAATTTAGCAGGTTCTACAACTTCGCACAAAGGACATAACATCATGAGTCAACTTAGGCCAGTAGAGATTTTCTTGAACAAAAGCTAGAGTTTTGTCACTTCCAAAGTGTCCAGCAAGACCTCCCCCATGAGCTTCTTGGATAATTGCTCTTCGTAAAGAACATTGAGGAATGCACAGTCTGTTGTCTTTGAATAAAAAACCTTCTTGCTTCAAAAAATGATTAGCAAAACCCTTGGAACAATCTTTCCACACATTACCAAAGTCTGGTTATACAACTTATTGAGAACTTCAAAACCTAACATCTGCACCTCCATAGTGTTTAGCAATGAATGTTTTCTACTTAAGGCATCTGCCACTTGATTCAGCTTCCTAGACTTGTGTTTGATAAAAAAAAAAGAATAGGATTGAAGAAATTCAACCCATCTAGCATGTCGACTGTTGAGTTTCTGCTAACTATTTAAATACTTCAAAGCTTCATGATCAGAATGAAGGAGAAACTCATTTGGAAGGAGATAATGACTCCAATGATCCAAGGCACGAATAATGGCATAGAATTCTTTATCATAAGTAGAATACTTTTTCTTGCAGTCATTCAGTTTTTCACTAAAGAAAGCAATAGGCTTTCCCTCTTGGTTGAGCACAACACCAATTTCCATACCTGAAGCGTCACAATCCACTTCAAATAATTTGTTGAAATTTGGAAGCACCAAAATCAGAGCTTCTGTCACCTTCTTCTTAAGGAGTTCAAAACTCTTTTAGGCTTCTTCATTCCACTAAAACTTTCCTCCCATCAAACATTCAGTAACAAGGGCAATACAATTGCTGAAATTCTTGACGCCGTTAAAAGAAGCAAGCCCATGAAAACTTCTAACATCACGGAGAGACTTTGGCATGAGCCAACTAAGTATAGCCTCAATTTTGCTTGGATCCATCTTGATTCCATCACTTGAAACAACATAGCCTAAGAACACAAGGCTGTTAGTTAGTAGATGACATTTCTTCAGATTGGCATACAACTTCTGCTTTCAAAGAGTTTGAAACACCTCATGAACATGCTCCATATGCTCCTACTGAGACTTGCTATTTACTAAGATGTCATGAAAATTTACAACAACAAAATGACCAATGAATGGCTTAAAGATATGATTCATTAAGCGCATAAAATTACCAGGAGCATTAAAGAGTCTGAAGGGCATCACCATCCACTCATACAACCCTTCTCTAGTTTTGAAAGTTGTTTTCCATTTATCACCTGGCCTTATTCAAATTTGATGATAACCATTGCTTAGATTAATCTTTGAGAAAACCATAGCTCCATAAAGTTGGTCAAGAAGATCATTTAACCTCGGAATAGGAAAGCGGTATCGAATAATGATCTTGTTTACTGCTCTACTATCAATACACATGCACCATGAGCCATCCTTTTAGGGAACAAGGTAGGCTGGAACAGCACAAGGACTCATACTTTCCCTTACAATGCCTTTTGCTATCAACTCTTCAACCTACCATTGCAACTCTTCATGCACTTTCGGATTCATTATATAAGTTGGTTTATTAGGCAAAATAAAACTAGGCACAAGATCAATGCAGTGTTGCATATCTCTCATAGGTGGAAGTTCGAAAGGAATGACATCACCAAACTCCTTAAGAAAGGGTATCAACAAAGGATGAATATATGCTAGATCCTTCTCTTCTCTAACCACAATAGCATACCTTTCACCACATTCAGTCAATGCTTTCTCCACCTCAGTTTTGGTCAATAAGTTGCTTCCCTCCCAAAGTGAAGGTTTGAGAACATGGATCTTTCTTAATGGAGCCAAAGTTATTTTAACCCCATTTAGTTCAAAAGAATAAGTATTTTTGAAACCATCATGACTAGTTTTCCTATCATACTGTCATGGTCTCCCAAGTAACAAATGACATGCATCCATGGGTACAACATCACAAATTACAACGTCTTTATAATTCTTGCCAATAGAAAATTGAATTAATCACCCCTTATCTACCTTCACCTCATTACGTTTGCAAAGCCACTGGTGTTTGTATGGTTGAGAATGATTTTTAGTTTCTAGCTTCAACTTTTCCACCATGGTCGCTGCAACAATAGTCTCACTACTTCCCCCGTCAATGATAACATCATAAACCTTTCCATAAGAAGTACATCTGGTATGGAAAAAATTGTTTTGAAGTCATTCATCTTTTGCATAAGCTACCTTGAGACTTCTCTAAATAACAAGCACCTCTCCTTGGTAAAAAAAAACCACCTCCTCATTGTAAACAGCAGGTTCATGAACAACCAATGTTGAATCATCCTCATCTTCTATCTCCACATCTCCCTCCACCAAAGAAACTATCTTGCGATTTGGACAATCAAAAGCAATATGTCCAAAGCCTTGACATTTGAAACATCTACGGCTTGTACTAGCGGAGTTGGGATGGGTAGAACTTGATGCCACTCCAATCATCTTCCTTGATTAAATCATGGGTGCAAAATTGAGTGTCTATAGTCTTGTGTTTAAATTTCTTTGAATTCATTGTTTTACATTATGTCTTGTCTTTAAATTCAAACTTTTAAATTATCGCTTGTCCTTAAATTCCTTTAAATTCAAGCTTTTACATTATGTTGTCTTTAAATTCCTTTACATTCAAGCTCTTATATTATTCTTTGTCTTTAAATTCCTTTACATTCAAGTCTTTAAGCATTATGCTCTTTTAATTTATGCACCTTAAGCTTGCTTTGTTTTCCATTTTCCCTTTCTCATGTGTAATAAGGTTTAAGGGTGCTCTCTAGCTAGCACCATAAACCCTAGATTACCATATAGTAAAAAGCTTGGATAAACAAACCTCTAAAATATTGGTTTTCCAAAGGATAAAAATAGCTCCAATGGCCATTCTCTTTTCTAAAAATGAATGTTTTCAAAAGAAAGTTTCTCTTAAATCAATAAAAGCCTTCCAAAGGTGCATTTTTCAAGTCTTTCTTTCAAAACCCTTTTTCTTTCTCTTTCTTCCAAAATGATTTTTAAATTTAAAAGTTTTTGGTATCATCTTTCAAAAAAAAAGAAAAGGGAAATCTCATTTCTTACATCATGTTCTTCAAAGATGAATAAAAACCATGGATTTTTACCCTAAGCTCCCATTTAAAAAAAAAAAAACCATGGAAACCATTTTCTCTAAGTCAATCATTTCTCATGTTTTAATTAGGGTTTCAAACCTTTTTTTCCAAATAAATTTTTGCTCCCTTTGCTTTAATGCCTTTTACAAATGATCTTCAAACCTTTTTTTTTTTCTTGGAAACTTTTTGGTTACCTTTTCACAAAAAAAAAAAAAAAAAAACCCACAAAATTTAACCCTCTTTGAAAATTGGATAAAAATCACGAATTTTCAATAAAACCACAAAAACCTAAAATAAATTGGTTTTTAAGGTTTAAACCTCTCATTAAATCTTTTCTATCTAAAAAATGAAGAGAATCCTTGGTTTTCAATAAAACCATTGAAACCATTTTTTCAAAAAACCAACTTTTTTCTTGTAAAAATGATTTTATTTTCCAAATTCACTTTCCTTAAAATCAACACTTTCCCACCAAAGAAAGCCCTTTTTTGTGTAAAATAAAGAGAAGCCCTTTTTCCAAAAAAAAAGTGTTAAACCTTAGTTTCTAAACAAACATTTTTCCAAAAATCATGAGTTTTCCTAAAAAAAATTGCTCATCGTTTTAGTGGTACGTTTTTAAGGTTTTCATTCATGTGCATTATTTTGAATTTTTGGAATTGCACTCTTTTAAAGGTTTGTTTCTAGTGTTCATTTTCATTGAACCAATAGACACCAATTAAGCTAACATATCCCCCTCCCCTTGTCACTAATGTTTTGGTTCATTCTGTTGTGCATGAATGAGAAAATCGAGGATAAATTTGCTAAATTGTGACATCTTTCCTTCTCCCTCTTTTATTCTAAGTTGTAAATATTCACATGCTAAATATGTAATAAATGATCATCAAATGTCAAATTATATGTATTATTTTTGCAACGTATTAATTCTCGCATGTTATGTACATATAATTTCACATGCTTTATTTGTAAATAGTTCTTTGAAGTAAATATTCACATATCTATGTTGTAAATATTCACATACTAAATATGTAATAAATAATAATTACATGCTAAATTATATGTATTATTTTTGCAACGTAATAATTCTTGCATGTCATGCACATATATAATTTAACATGCTTTGTTTGTAAATAATTCTTTGAAGTAAATATTTACATGTATATATAAATGAGTATCGTTTGAATAAAATTCTTTTTCAAAAACCAAATGCCAAGCATCTAATTTTTTTCATTAAAAAGTTAACGTTTGAATTAAAATTAAAATGGGGTACTATCCTTTGGATAGGTAGTGTAGGATTCCTAATACCTTCCCCACTCATAACTGAACTTTCGAGTCCAAGATCTTTGGTTTGAGACTTTGTTTTACCTTAATTAATTATTAACTCTTGAATTGGTTTTAGTTAATTAGGCAACTAAAAAGAATTAGACAAATAGGTGAACAATCACACCTAATACAAAACCAATGATTGGTGGCGACTCCTTAAAATAAAATAAGAAAAAGAGACTAACACACACACATGCACACACCTCACCCTAGCAACACATGCACACAAAGAGTCACATCGACGAGGACCCAATGTATGATAAACCAAAAAAAGGAAAGGAAATTGGCCTTTAAACAGCCTTTCTCACCGTTTTGGGTCATCTATATATGCAGAACCATGACTTTAAATTAAGAATTCTATTAGTTAGTTGATGATATCTGATGTTGTTCAATTTTGTAATGGAAATTTTAGTGTAGCCAAGGTTTTCATTCCACTGAGAAAAGGAAAACAAGAACACATCTAAAGCACCAATAATATATAGAAAAATATGATTGAAACTAGGACAAAGATAGTTTGGTAAAATTCAATAATTAAAATCACTAGAATGTTAGGGTTTGTCTAGCAATATTGTTAATCATCCATTTATAATCCAATTTAGTACACAATCGAGTAAGTAAACACATAAACTATCCAATTGGAAGATTTAGAAATAAGCCTTATTAATAAAACTCTCTTTGGATGATTATATTCATCAATTGTTCCAAAAATTGAGTATAGAAAATAGTAAATTTGCTACAAAAACTCAAGAGCATTGCATACTCTAGAGGCAATACTATGACAAAAGTAATATCTAACAAGATTACCATGTTTTGCTAGAGGGCATATAAAACCCTGTTCTAATAATAAGAAGATTCAAGAATAGACTTATGAACGAATTAAAAATTAAATATCAACCTAACAAAACAATTATGAAAAGAGAACAATTGATTTCACTAATCAAAACGTGAAAAACATACTTGGATTAAACAGTGGACAACTTACAACAATGGAGATTCACCATTAACCTTAGCTTAGGTTCTTAAGCTTCCAAAGAAAATAAAACTCTCAAAAATTTATGAAAAATAAGGTTTCTCAGCTCCCAAAAACTTGGCTGCCATTGTATTCATTTAATATTTATAACATTCAAAACCCTAAAATACATGCTCCCAAAAAGGAAAATAAAAAATGTCAATTCTTATTTTTCAACAGTGGGTCAACTTTCAGGTTGGTTTTGGCATTGAATATGGTAGATTCTGAAGTTTTGGTAAACAATAAAGTTTTAGATCGTTACGTCCTCTTTTTGTAGCTGTAAGAAACAAGTCAATCCGATTTTGAAGTGAAAAGATATGGCCAAAACACTAAAACTAGTCAGAATATTTCCATGCCAAGATTTTTTTCTATCTGCGGCTCAAATGAATTTCTCTCGTTCCTTTTATTTTTTCACACATCTTTAACTCATTAAATTCTTCAAAAGCCACTTCTTAGTTGATCATCACCCTTGGATTCCTTTGGCTTCATGTTTCATGCTTAACTCATTAGTTTTAATCTCCTACAAGAGAAAAATACATGTAAAAAGTATATTTTAGAGAAATTTGCTGACTCTCATATTACGTGTAAGTGTGAGAATAAACACAAAATATATGTGATAATGCCTACCAAGTCTAAGATAATATTGTACTTTTAAGCTATTATCAATATCAAAGCCTTGCAACAGAATGTGGTGAGTTCAGAGCTATGGGTGAGTAGATAAGGGAATGTGGCCGCTAACACTCTTACTAAGTGGAGCGATTCTCATTCGTTTCAAGGTCAATCGGAGTATAGAGGCAACTAAGGCATTGGCCTAAGGCCCCCAAATAAAAGAAGATCCCCTATTTTAACTAATACTATAATATAATATACTTATGTGTACAATTTAATTAAGGCTTCTTTGGGCCTTTACCCGGGAAAAAAGATAAGGATTTTTTGTTGGAAAATAAAATGCATAATGTATTACTTAAAAACAAAAATCAGGTAGCACAAAAATCAGCTCCCTTCAGTTGTCTGGTTGGCTCCAAGAGGTTGATAGCAGCCCCTATTTGAAATTCATTGAGAAGTTTTCTCAAGCACCTGGCGTACATTCATTTTAATCCCAAAACAGAGCCACCCATTAAAAGAGCAAGCCACCTCCATTACAAACAACCAAATAAAATCATACAAAATCACAAAATCCAAGAAGACTATCCCATATTTTGGTTCTCAACGCAACAAGACTATCAAACTACCCATTGAATTCCAACCACCCAATAAGCTATCTATCCACTCCTGCCACCACCAGCACTACCAAAATCTGATTTGGACAACAAATCATTTATTTGTTGGGAAAAATAAGAGAGCATTTGAAACCATGATTTCAATTTCCTACCATCAAATGCAGGCATTTGAAAGCATTCACCTACTATTATCAAGGACATTAATGAAGCTAACGTATTGAAGTAAATAGAGAGCATTGTCTAGATGAAGGAAACAAAAGAAAAATAAGTAAAAAATCATGTGATTTAAATAAATATATAAATAAAATAAAATATCATACTTACCTTTTCTACATATTCAACTACGGTAGAGTTAATCACCTCCTTGATTACTTGCATGGTTAGAGCATGTGGAGGCCCTTCCATAAAAAACCACAAGTACATGGAGTGCTGCTCTAAACTAGTCAACCACAACAAAGGATAGTTAAATAGTCATTAAATGATTGGAAGCCACTTCTGTTGACTACTGTAACTTTTCATGGATGACCATATGCAGTTAGAAAACAAAAACAAAAACAAAAAACAAAAGAAATGAGCTTCTCTCCATGATAAAATATACACCTTTTGCAAGACCTCAAAACTCAGACTCAGTGAACCATTAAAGCAAACCCCAAAAGCCTCATACAATATATGTACGGATATATATGACCCAAATTATTTAAACTAATCTATAGTACTTATGAAGCACTTAAAAATAAGCCCATTTTAAATAGAGACATTGAAGAACTCCAATCAATGATATAATAACTCATAAATCACATGAATTAATTCAAAGTGGCCAAACCAAACATAAAACCTCCATCACGTTACAACAATATGTTTCCTTAAATCTCAAATAATTGGAGTAGTAAAAAAAAAAACAAAAAATGTAAGAATCAAATAGTATACATACCAAGGTTATTGTCGAGGGTTTGGTGAACTGGTTGAGAGTTGGGGAACCTTGAGCCTCTGCTTGAGGATCCTCTTCTTCCTCTGAAGCTGAACAGTCTTAGGCCATTTGATGAATCGGGTCAGATCTCTCTCCGGTGGCAAAGCCCCACCGATCTCAACATCTCGTCCAGATCGACAACCTTCTTTAACAACCACCATCGCTTCGCCTCACTGCCACGCGTCAACATGTATGGAATCTCCCCTCCGTTGTCTCCTTCGGTGCGATTCTCCATCGACTATGACCGCTCGATCTCTCCCAACAGATCCATCTCCATCTCCCCACGCGGCGGCACGTCCGGCACTGTCAGCAACCCTCACCACCACCACCAGATCGTGAAGCGCACCGCTCCTCAGAAATGAACCTGTATGTGCTCTCCTACCACTCACCCCGAAATTTCCATATACACCCCTCTACCTGGATATATAAAAATCATATATAATCTCTCTTATCAAAGCCAGAGGGTTGAGATCGGAGATGGAGGATGAGGGTTGAGAGATGGAGGCTTGGAGGGTGAGGATTGAGATCGAGCTTGAGAGGTAGAGGCTGATGTGCGATTGAAGAGGCTAGGGTTGAATTTAGACAGAGAAAGTTTGAAGGGCTTAGATCAGTGCCTTAGGGGTTTTTTTTCATTCCAATTTATAGTAGGGGTTGTAGCCCCGTTTTTTCAAATGTAGCTTTAGGCTGACTATGGCCGCGTTTTTAATAAACGCGGCTTTAGGACAGACCTATAGCTGTGTTCTATAAACGTGGCTTCAACCCATTCTAGAAAAATGCAGCTGTAGAACCGACAAACGCGGCTACAGACCTGGTCTTGGGCTGCGTTCAACACACGCGGCCATAAATTTGGTGCTGTGGGTGCGTTTCAGGGAAACGTGGCTCAACTAGGGTCTTAGGCCGCATTTTTGCAAACGCGGCTAAAAAAAAGCGGCCTAAGACTCGCGTGTTTTGTAGTGTGGTACTGGGTTGGTGGTGGGTGGACAGATTAATTGTTGTAGAGAAAGAAAGAGTGAGTTAGAGAAGAAGAGATGCAGTAGAAGAGTGAAGAGAGAGTGTGTGGAGGTCTGATGGTGAGAGAAAAAACTAATAAAATATTAAAATGCAAAGCTACAACAACCGTTTATATATATGCACAGTTATCATAGCACTTTTGCATATGAACAGTATTATAAACCCACTAAAGTGGGTAGTTTTTTTTAGCAAAAATGTGAAACTCATATCTTTTTGTATTTTATATTGACAGGTGTGATTGTTAAAACTCATATTGCAATCTCATCTAGTTTTATTTTTTTATTTATCTATTTATTTCTATTTTTTTAAATCTTATTTTCATCCCCACAGACCAAATGACACACATTTACACACCTAGTTTGTACCTTTTATTTTAATAAAACTAGAATACAAAAACTAGACTACTATCCATCATTGGCATCAACCCATTTGTTATTTTGTTAACTTTTTTTTTTATTTATAATTTTCAATAATTTATTTAATTTGTATTATTCGGGTATTTTTTATTAGTTATTCTTTTAAAATAATTTACTTTGCATTAGTACAAATTTATTAAGTTATATGATAGATAAATTTTTGTTTGTGTAGAGTTAGAGTATAAAGTGATCACATCATTTAATAAAGTTGCAATCTTACTTTTGACACATCAAGTTCTACTGTTCCACTTTAAATTTTATTTAAGTTAAATTATAATTTTTTATTATAAATCATGTTTTATTTATTTGAAAATATTTCTTAATTATAAATGTCTATTAGAAAATTCATATAAAGAAATTTTAAAGAAAAGAGAACTTGAAAAATAAATTGAATCTAAACAATAATCTACAAATAAATTTGTTACTAATATTACACAAAACACAGCAAAAAATTTGGATGAAAATATTACAAATGAACAAAAAATTCTTTAAAAAAAGTAAAAGATAATTTTTTTTTTCATTGATGAATAGAAGATAATGAAATTGTACAACAAAAAGATAATAGTGAAAATAAATATTATTTAGTTAATATTTACATGTAAGAAAATGCCCTACTTAAAGTTTTTGCTTAAAGTTGTTGAGACAGTCATGATTCTTTAACGGGCTTCTTTAGTCCAAGGAATTTTTCTCATTTGGCAATTTGGGTTTCTATCTTATAGTGCTCTTAGAGAGGTCTTAAGTAGTTATGTTTTGGTGTTTTGTTTGTGGATTTTTCTTTCTGCTTGGGCGTGTACTTTGAGTAGTTGTCTCTTGGTAGTTTAATATAATATTGTATTCTTTTTTTTCTTTTTCTTTTTTTATGGGCAATCTGTCACGACCCAAACCCGATACTCAGATTTGTGACCATGACCGGCATGTTAATATCAAGTTTAAACTTGATATTAACAAGATCCAACTTAACTTTTACAAAAGTTTCCCTCTTTCTTTTCATTCTTGTTTCTTTACTTAAGTGATATAACCTTTCACTTGACATTCAGAGCATCTCTACTGTGCTCAAAGAATAATATAATCCACCAGTTACTCAAATTTTAAATTTCATATAATACATCTCTTAATACTTTAAGGTACACAACTTTCATTAAATCCTAACATACACCATACTACAAAGCTAAACATCAAACTACTAATTCAACATCTATACTTTTAAAACTAAAACCAGCTTCTTCCAAAACTCGACTAAGGCTCACTTTGCTCCAAAATAAAAACCTGTTGACTGAAAGAGTGGAAGGGGTGAGCTACACAGCTCAGTAAGGGTAAGATACATAAGAATTTAATAAGAATGCATGTAAATCAAATCATTTCATTTTATAAATGTTCAGATAGGAGAATAGGTTTTCATGTATAGTATTTTATACTATTTATAATAATAACTTATACGCTCTTCGTAGGAAATTAATTGTTCTCCCTTTTTTTATTGGAATAATATTATGAAAACCTTTCGAATTGAATTTCTTTCATTTCTTACAAAGTCACCAATCACAATATTGATTGTTATATTCATATATATATATATATATATATATATATATATATATATATATATATATATATATAAAATCTTATTACAAAATAATCATTTGACTTAAATTAGATAATTGGTAACTTTATCTTAAATTAGAAACATCTTAACAAATAAGAAAACTTTTCTTTATAAACTTCTTCTCATCAAATATTATAACTTTCATAGTCATAAAACTTAACGTTTTTTAAGAACAGATTTCTGATGACTTTTTGACATAAACTCATACCTTCATCAAAAGCTTTATCTTTAAAGAACACTAAAACCTTTTCATCAGATTCGTTATTTTTAAAGCACAACAAAACGTCAGAAACTTTTATCTTTAAAGAACAGCTTTCCTTTTCATTAGAGACTTCTTTTCATGAGAGCTTTTAACTTATCATAATGAATTTTAAAAAAATCATTCTCTCATGATCATTAAAATAATATAGTTTTTCATAGCATATTGGTTAGCCCATATCTAATAAGTCTGTACTTATTTGGGAGGCTTCTATCACCACTGTGCTAGACATCTAGCATTCCCCACAATACCAGGTATTCTTGGGATCACATCATAATACATATCTTTTAACCATGGGAGTAGGTTGACTTCCTCCACAAGTTGGCCGTAACCAACAAGGGCAGGTACAGCAGAGCTAGTCCCACTTTTAATGGCCAATCAGATAATATTTTCCATAGAAAGCTAGTAATTAAACCCCTACTGGCAGAGTTCAGATCATCAGAGGACATAACCCGAAAACATTTCATACTTATTCATCATACTGAAATTCAGAATTTGGATAACATTTCATAATAAAAGTATTTCCGTTGTTTTTTATAAATATTATGTTCGTGGAATTAGTAATAGCATCAATATGCTTAAATCATATACATAAAGTTTGGAGAACTCACGAACATATCTTCGTTTGAAACATGATTATATGTCATATCTCTAATCAAAAACCTTTTAATGTATAATACACTTTAAAATAGCCTCATGACTTGCCAATGCTCATATAACTTATCCCTTACCTGAAAGCAGAGGAATCGAGAGCTTACAGTCAAAGGAGCTTAGACTTGGGTATTGGTAACACCTAAACCAAAATTAAAGCTTATTATTATCAATTACTCCTTATCATAAACTTACGCATTCATCTCAAAACCAATATCTTAAAATCAAGGAAATCCTAATCCCACCTCAACAAGGTTTCCACAAACATATTATGCACACATCAACAAATGATGTACCAAACTAAAGAAAACCAATATTCTCATATTAATATCATATCTCTAGAAGAGCCAACTTCATTTCAAAAGGTTCTTTGAGATTAGGGCAATAAAGCATGCATAAACATAAAATCCTTTAAACATGGTCATATAACCATGTGCACTCACATGGCAACACATTGAACAAGACAGCTTCATAAAAATAACAATTAGATGGTTTAGAACCCCTCTTTTGAGTACCATATCTTGAACCAAGTTACATAAAATTTATATGTGATTATAGACATACTAAATGATAAGAATATTAATTTATAGTTTAAAACATTCACCGTAACTTTAGAATTAAATCCTCAAAGTTAGGCATGTCCCTTACTGTTCACTGTTTTATTTCAGCAGCATATGCCTCCTTTGTAAAATACGAATGGGCTATCAATTCATATCCAAACTTCATGAAATTTTACAAAGGAACTCCTCTGGATGTATAGTAAATGCCATATCAATTTCGGAGTCAAAAAATAAAACTATAATTTACTAAAAATCATACAAGACTATATGCTCAACTCTGTCTTGACAGAATTTCATGCAACTTAGAAATTAAACCATTATTTTTATAGTGATCCAAATACTGTGAAACTACTTCCATTACAACCATATGTGTCTTAGATTCCATAGAAAATATCCCTAGCATCAAATTTACTGTATACAATTTAATACATAATTTACCATGTGTAAACACAGAATCTGTCATAGTGACAGCTTTGCAGCATTTTCTTGTAAATTCACAAAAAATTATCAAACGATGGTATTTTCCTATAAAATTTAATACACACATACTAGACATATTATATAATAATCTCCAATAAACCTTTTACCCATAGATATCCTAGAAAAATACAGAATTTATAATAACCTAACAGGTTAACCAGTGAGTGCAATTCTTAACAAGTTCATGCACTATCTCTCAACAAGCTTCAATTACTAAATCAACTACACATTCAGCACCTCAAATAGCACTTCCATAAATTTTATCTAGCTATTTTACTCATTTAGACACTTACCCATAACAGATTTTATATTAGTCTATCATCTAGAAGCACATGCAAGCATAACAATGATTCAATTCATATTCATGAAATCAACAATCTCTAAAATCCAATACGCTCATAAACAAAAATCACATAACTATCACTCAAGTTTAAAATGGACAATAGATCAAAAGAATTAGATTTTCCCCTTACCCTAGATACAAATTTCTTAGAGTGATAGAGCTAGAATCACTCTAGTTTTAAGTTAGGAACAAGAGCTTGGGAAGAATGGAAAGAACTTCTTGTTGCTGCTGGACCCGTAGGTGTGAAAGGGAGAGGAGAGTTGAGAGTTTTTTTTTTCTTTCTTTTGATGTTGGACCCGTGGGTATGAGAGGGAGAGTGTTCTTGACTCTTGAGTCTACTAATTGCTTGAGAAAGTTAAAGAAGAGATAAGGACAATAAGGTGCAGCCAATAAGAACCAAGAAAGAAGAAAACAAAATAGCAAAGAAAGAAGACCAAGGAAGTTTCTGGTGGCAGCCAAGAAGAGATAAGGGAGAATATTTTTGGGGGGCACGTGTATGCATAAAGGAAAAAGGGATGATGACTCACACTTGTAGCTTTTAAAAATTACTTACCACCCCACCCGTTTATAAGCTTATATTCTATAAAGACCCAACTATAAAATAACTTGGCACATAAACCCCTTATCTTAAACACTTAATTAAACAACAACAACTATATCTCTAATAACTTGACCACTTAATATAATTTTGTACATACTTAGTATATATTTATATTACAAATAGCCATTCACTTATTTATAATCTTTACAATTCTTATCCAAAGGCATTATAAAATAATATGTTTATTAAATACACTTTTATTAATTATAGAAAAAAGTGGCCTAAAATAATAATTAACCACTTAAACACATAGTTTAAATATAAAGTTGGGTCGGGGTGTTACATAATCTGTATAAGAGTTCATAAACTAGGACAAAAGTCCGAAACAGTTACATCTTTGATCACTTGACATTCAATGATGGGAGGAGTATCCTCAACCCATACTACACTATCATTCACTAATCTGGCATTTCTAGCCATAAGATGGGCAGCAATATTGCCTGTCCTACGCACATAACTAACTTTCCACGCGTGGACTCTGAGTTTCCACCTTTGGAAGCCTCCTATGATCATCCGAATCGAACTTGGAAGGGCGCTGCTACCTGCCAAAGCATCTGTCACCACTTTTGCATCGCCTTTTATGAAAACCGAGGTTGACAACTAGCAAAACTCTTTCTTCAAAGGCCTTCGCTTCCACTTCCAAAGCTCCCAATGGTATTTTCATCTTCTTACTCATCGCTCCCCTGATTTGACCCTTTTCACCTCTGATTACAATCCCTATTCCATAGCTGCCCAACTTTTTAAACACCGCCCCGTCCACATTTACTTTAAACCATCCTTCACGTGGAGGGGTCCAAACTTTTGTTCTCGGTTGGGTACTTTGTCTTGGGGCAACATTTTGCTCCTTAAATTCCTCTACAAGAACATTGGCTTCAGAGGCTATTACCTCTGCTTGTTTGCATTTTCCTTCAAATTTTGCTGCATTTCTATTCTTCCAAATGCACCATGCTGTGCACGCTAGGCGCTCCAACTCTATTTCCTTCCGATCCTCCCAAATTTTCCATATCACGTCAATGAATTCGCGATGAGGATGATTCAATCTGGGCAATAGCAACTTTGTTTCCTTCCAAACAGCATCTGCCATCCAACAGTCTCACAAAGCATGTCCCAAAGACTCAGTCTTCCCACACATCACACACTCATCAACCACGGACACCTTCCGACGACTAAGGCAATAGTTTGTTGGGAGAATGTCCTTACATGCCCTTCACATGAAGTGTCTGACTTTGCTCGGACATTTTAATTCCCAAATGGCCTTCCAAAATTCTTTTTTCCTTCTCGGGTTGGACTCCTCACCCCCTGCTCCTCTTCCCCTGACTTCGGCCAGTCACTGATATGCCACCTGATAAGCACTTTTCACCGTGAAGTCACCTTTTTTTGTCCACGCCCAAATCACTTCGTCCTCCAGGAAACTTAGGCTGATTGGGATGCTCAATATAGCCTTTGCTTCGTGAGGTAGGAAGATACTCTTTACCACACCAGTGTCCCATCCACCAGATTCTCGGTCAAGAAGGGTCTCCACTAGTTCTCCTTCAAAATATTGAGGCCAAGAACTTGCTACCTTGAAAGAATTTGGGATTGGGATCCGCCTGTCTGCCCATATCCTAGTTCTTCGACCATTCCCTATGCTCCATCTCAAGCCACGCCAAAGAACTTCTCTTGCAGCCATCAAGCTCCTCCATGTATACGACGGTTTCTTACCTAATTGAGCCTCCAAAAAGTTGGACTTCGGGAAATACCTTGCTTTCAGCACTCTATGGGCAAGGGAACCAGAATTTTGGGAGAGCTGCCACCCCTGTTTTGCAAGCAGCGCTAAATTAAAGGCTTTGAGATCCTTGAAATCCATCCCCTCTTCTGCTTTTGGTGTAAACATCTTCTCCCATGCTATCCAAGCTAATTTCCTTTCCTTATCTCACTGCCCCCACCAAAAATTCCTTATCAAAGAGTTCAGATCATTACAAAAAGAATCTGGAATTTTAAAACAATTCATTGTATACATCGGTGTTGCTTGGGCAACTGCCTTTATAAGGATTTGCCGGCCAGCCATTGTCATCAACTTTCCTTTCCAACCCGCCACCTTTTGACCAACCTGATCCAAGATGCAGTGGAAGGCTTTCTTTTTCCCCTTCCCTACCAAGGGTGGTAGCCCTAGGTATCGCTCATGCTGGTGAATGATCTGGGCCCTGAACATCTCTCTCATCTCTTCTTTAACCTCCTCGCTCTTGTTCTTACTGGAAAAGAGGGAGGTCTTCTCTCTGTTTAGCTTCTGCTCGGACTCCCTTTCGTAAATCTCAAGGATCTTTGTAATTCTAACTCCTTCCTCCTTTGAAGAGTTGCAAAAGACAATACAATCATCTACAAATAGTAGGTGAGAGACCATAGGAGCTCGTCTACACACCGATGTGCCTCTTTGGATTCCCCCATTTGTATCCATTCTAAGCATGGCCGAAAGGCCCTTGGCACACAACAGGAAGAGATATGGTGAAATCGGGTCTCCTTGCCTAAGCCCTAGAGTTGGAAAAATCCTACCCTTGGGCTCCCCGTTTATGCGCATTAAGTATGACACCGTATTCACACACATCATCATCAAAGAAATCCACCTTTCTCAGAAACCCAATCTGCTCATTATTGCCTCCAAATATGCCCATTCTACCCGGTCAAATGCCTTACTCATGTCCAGCTTGATTGCCATCAGCCCTTTTTTCCCTTTCCTTCTCTGATTTATACAATGCATGATTTCAAAAGCCACTAAGACGTTATTTGTGATTTGTCCCCCTAGTACAAATGCGCTTTGGGCGTCACTAATAACTGCTGGGAGGAATTTTTTCAGCCTGTTTGCCAACACTTTTGAGACCATTTTATATATAACATTACACAAACTAATTGGATGAAAATCTGTAATCTTTTGGGGGCAATTAACCTTGGGTATCAGACATATATAAGTGTCGTTAAAACTGTTTGGAATAACACCTATTTCCAAAGTCTTAAGTACACAATCCACTACCTGAGGGCCCACCACATCCCAGTATTTTTGAAAGAATATAGGAGAAATACCATTTGGGCTTGGGGACTTATTTGGATGCATTTGCTTTAGGGCACGCCATACCTCCTCCCCTTTGAATTCTCTTAGGAGGTCGTCATTCATTTCATTTGAAACCCTCCTGTCTACTGCTCCAAGGCGAGTTCCGAAATCAGCTGGGTAGTTTGTGCTATATATTTCCTGTTAATAGTCTATAATTATGCCTTCCACCTCTTCTTCATCCTCCCTCCACCTGCCCTCAGAGTCATATAATCCCTCAATCCTATTTTTCCTGCGCCTATTACTTGCTGTTTCATGGAAAAACTTTGTATTTCGATCACCATTACTTAATCCACATCGCCCTAGATCTTTGGTTCCACATAATTTCTTCCCAAAGCATTAATTCATTTATCTCCTTTTTCAGAACTTGAATTTCCTCCTCTGGTTCGTGTAGTAAATTCATCTCTTCCAGTTGTTGAAGGCGAAACTGTTTTAGCTTCAAACACTTGTTTACATTGGCAAATACCCTTCTATTCTAGGTTTGAAGTTGATCTTGGTAGCACTTTAGTCTATCTTGGACTTGCAGCTCTAGGGTATAGTTCAACGGGTCCCAGGCCTCTTCAATCACCTTCCTACAACCCTCCTCCCTAGTCCACATTGCTTCAAATAAGAAGCGTTTCCTTCCTCCCCTTCTCCTGACCCGCTACCTTAGAGCCAGAAATAGCAAACAATGGTCTGACGCCGCCATTGCTTTATGATACACTTTTGCCTCTGTATACATATTCATCCACTTCTCATTAGCCACCATCTTGTCTAGCCGAACTAGGATGTGTTGCTCCCCAATTCTACCATTACATCAAGTATATCGTTGCCCCATAAAACCCAAATCAAGGAGACCGCACTTAGTCAGGCATTCTCTAAACGCCTCCATCTATCTAGTATCCCTATTTAACCAACCTAATTTCTCATCGGACTGAACAATTTCGTTGAAGTCCCCAAAAACAACCCACGGCAACTCACACTGCCTTTTAAGTGAACTAAGTAAATTCCAAAAAGTGAATCTCATACCTGCATCAGGGTGACCATAAAATCCTGTTGCCCGCCACGGCTGAGCTCCCTTTCCCTCATAAACCATCACGTCAATATGCGAATTAGAGCATGATTTGAGCCTCACATCAACCCTTTCTCTTTATAACATCGCTAGCCCTCCACTTCGACGTCACACGGCACCGTGATTCCCTGAATGAGATTTAACTTCCACTGAAGCCCTTTTATTCTCCTTTGCTTTGTCTTGGCCTCCACTAAGAACACCAAGATTAGGTCAATCTCTTTCACCGCATCGGTGAGAGATCGCACCACCGAGGCTAACGCTATGCCTCGGTAGTTCCATGCCAAGAGGCTCATTGGGCTCGGCGGTGCTGCTTAGCAGCAACCGCCACACCGCCAACCATCTCGTTTTCTTTGTCACCATCAGTGCCTCCCTTCTTCTCCACTTGTCTTCGTTTTCTCTCCAGTACATTCTGGTCTGACACTCCTAAAGGAGTTTGAGCACCTCTTTTCTTCTGAAGTGGGCTAGTTTCCTCTTCTTTTCCTTTTGCCTGGCCTGTCTGGGCCCTTCTTTTCCAATGGCCATTCATTGGGCCTAATTCCTCTACAAACCAGCCCATACCCATCTCATAAGTCATAGCCATTAGGCCCTTCCCTTCACTTATCATATACGAGCCCACATTGTCTACACCTAACCCAGCCTTTGGTGTGGGCTCAAATTTGAATTTTGGGCTCATTGGGCTCGACGGTGTTGCTTAGCAGCAACTGCCACACCGCCAACCATCTCATTTTCTTTGTCACCATCAGTGCCTCCCTTCTTCTCCACCTTTCTTCGTTTTCTCTCCGGTACATTCTGGTCTAACACTCCTAAAGGAGTTTGAGCACCTCTTTTCTTTTGAAGTGGGCTAGTTTCCTCTTCTTTTCCTTTTGCCTGGCCTGTCTGGGCCCTTCTTTTCCAATGGCCACTCATTGGGCCTAATTCCTCTACAACCCAGCCCATACCCATCTCATAAGTCACAGCCATTAGGCCCTTCCCTTCACTTATCATATACGAGCCCACATTGTCTACACCTAACCCAGCCTTTGGCGTGGGCTTAAATTTGAATTTTAGGCTCATTGGGCTCGGCGGTGCTGCTTAGCAGCAACCGCCACACCGCCAACCATCTCGTTTTCTTTGTCACCATCAGTGCCTCCCTTCTTCTCCACCTTTCTTCGTTTTCTCTCTGGTACATTCTAGTCTAACACTCCTAAAGGAGTTTGAGCACCTCTTTTCTTCTGAAGTGGGCTAGTTTCCTCTTCTTTTCCTTTTGCCTGGCCTGTCTGGGCCCTTCTTTTTCAATGGCCACTCATTGGGCCTAATTCCTCTACAACCCAGCCCATACCCATCTCATAAGTCATAGCCATTAGGCCCTTCCCTTCACTTATCATATACGAGCCCACATTGTCTACACCCAACCCAGCCTTTGGCGCAGGCTCAAATTTGAATTTTGTGGCCATCGTATTTTCTATTTCCCCTGCCTCACAGCTACTTCTTTTTTTCACGTTGTTAGCTTGCTCTCTATCCTCACAAACTTTCACCAAAGTAGCTAAATTTTCTTTTGGGAGTTCTCTGAGGTTGCTAACCAAACCATTTTCCTGATATTTCACCTTGTTTCTCCCACCCAGCTCCAAAGTCATTGTCGTGTTCTCTTCATTACTATCCTAGAGGGACTGCACAGCAGGCGCACTTTTGTCAGGCACCACCGCTACGCTCCCTGGCATTTGAACCTCAGGACCCCTGTCACCACTGTCGGGCGTTCTTCCCTGCATGTCTACCCCCTCGTTCCTCCTTGCAATGTTAGGTTCCCATCCCGTTCTTTTCGTTGGCTCCCCTCTCAGCCACGCCCCGTACTGGAGGTCCTCTGTTTCGCCATTTCTGCCCTCTCCGTTTTTCTGCAGGAAATCTTTCAGATCGTGCTCCAGTAATCCGCACCTATAACAGAAATTTGGGAGGCGCTCATACTTGAAAAGCACCCATCGCTCTACCCCGTCCTCAACCGTTATTTTTCTACCACGTATTAACTTTCTGGTAACGTCTATCCTGACCCGAACTCAGAGGCATTTCCCCCACTATATGCCCGTGTCTGCTATATCCACCTCCATAACCTCCCCTAGGCTAGTCCTGATGGCCAAGCCTATTTCCCTTGTCCTATGTTTGAGAGGTAGGTTGTATATTTGGACCCAGAAAGGAGACTACTTGAATACAATGTCTTTTGGGTCTTGTTCCCCTTCAAAATCTTGTAGCAGCACCAGTTTTTTCTCATAGTGCCATGGGCTCATCTCCATTACTCTCCTCTTATCCTTTTCATCATCAAACTCCACTAGGAACATCTCCTCTTCTATCACCGAGATCTTAATACTCTTATTTGGCTTCCATAACATCCTGATGTTTTTTCGTAGTGCCTCAAGCATGATGCCTCTACGAGAGAGTACCTTCATAACTATACAGTTTTTCCCTCTTTCTTTTGCTGCTCTCGTGCACTCTGTCCTAGGTTGACACTTACTTCCTCCTTATCTGTGACCTTTAGCTTCTACTAGAGAACTTCCAACTCCTCCACCATGTTTCAACAAAAAACCTTGCATTGACCTTACCACCTAGATGGGGAAAGATCACACTACTCCCACAAAACGCGAGGCTATGGGACTCACATGGCTCTACGTGCCTATAGTACGAGAGAACACTTATTATGTAGTATTGTATTCTTAGTTTTTCTTTGGCAGAAATACAATTTTCATCCCTCATTTTCACCATTTTTCCACTTTGGTCCCTACCTTTTATTTTTACCTCTTTTAGTCCTTATTTTGCAAAATGTGTTCCGTTTTGGTCCCTACTGTCATCTCAGTGATGGAAATATCCTATATGGCAGACGTCAAAATATAAAATTAATCAAGTAATCCTATGTGTTACTGTTGCCCTAACCATGTCAGCTTCCCGCCGCATTTAGAGTCATGTGCGCCTCATGTGACTGTCTCTCACAACTAACCAACTCGTGTGCTTGCAAATATCCAAATTGATTGAGAGAAACCCTAATTTTAGAAATTAGGCACTCACTCATCAAACACAATCCATACGCAAATTTGATGCAACCTTAGATTGATGAAGAAATCTTTGATTTGAAAAACCAATTCGACCCACACTAAAGCAAAATGCCCACCCAAATCTAAAGAAATATGTTGTGGGCTGTTGTTGACTGTGCTGTGTTGGTATTTGTATTGTATTGTGTTTTCTATTTCTTGTGTTGCTTTTTGTGTTTATGTGGGTTCCTTTTCGTGGTCCATGTGTTCCCTATGCTACTATTATCATGTGGCATATTATTAGTTTATTAGCTTAAAAAATAAATTTTCAATTGAAAAGTGAATTTCTATTTTGGCTGTATATGCAAGATGGATGAATTTTTTACTTTGTATGTTCACCATGGTGGGTATTTCACTTGGATCCCTCAAGTGTATATAGGAGGGACAGTAGATCAAGTAGATAATTGTGACCTTGATAGGATATAATTGAGCATATTAGGTTTGAGAAGGATATACTATTTATCTCACCTAAGCAATTTAAGGAGGCTATAACTGAGTATGTAGTTCATTGGGTTATAAGATTTGTAAAAAATTGATTTGGTAAGAGTGAGAGCCTGTTGCCAACTAGGGTACAAGTTTGTAGCCTACCTTGCAAAGGTGACAAGGGAGATGAGCTATAGGTTAAAAACACTAAACATGACCACACATGCACCAGGAGTTATAAAAATCCAAGGTGCACTGCTACATACAGTGGGAAGAAGTTAGTGAAGAAGGTTAGGAGATAGCCAGACATAAAGCTCAAAGATATTAAGGATGCTATGCATGAGAAATTTGTGGTGGATATAAGTGCAGGTAAAGCAAGCAGGGCTAGAGAGAAGGCTTAAGATTTTGTTGATGGGGCTCACATAGAACAATACAACTAGCTCTAGGAGATCATTGGACTAGAAGCATGCCATTTGAAGACCAAGATAGGTGGCCAGTTGATTAGTGTTATTGCTAGAGACTCCAATGATGAGTAGTACTTCCCTTTTGCATTTGCAGTGGTTGAGGCTGAAACCAAGGACTCATAGACTTGGTTTATGAATTTATTACTTGCTGACCTAGGTGATGGCAAGAGATGGGTATTCTTATCTGATCAGCAAAGGTATGTATTGAATATGACTTTTACATGCATTTATGGTTTATTCATAAATTATAAATAAAACCTAGTTGAATATATGTAATAAATTTTTGTTTTTGGTAGGCATTGGTGCAAACCTTTGTTGACAATTGGCCACAATATAAGCACAGAATTTGTTGTAGGCATCTGTACAATAACTTGAGGAAGAATCACCTAGGTGTGCTTATTAGAGACTTGTTTTGGAAAGTAGCCAAAGCTACATATCAATAAGAGCATGAGAGGGCAATGAATGAACTCAAGGAAGTTGATGAAGACGAATACAACTGGTTGTAGTCTCATTCAACAACTATCTGGGCTAGACATAGGTTTAATGTGGATGGTCAAAGTGACACAGTGCTAAACAACATGTGTGAAAGTTTCAATAGCAGGATAGTTAAATTTAGGAGTAAGCCCATAATCAACATGGTATGCCATCTAAACAGTTGAATGATATAATTTTCTTGAATATATGTGCTTTATAATTGATAATTTCCCTATTTCTATGTGCTTGCTACTTGAGTGCATTAGGCTATATTTAATTACCAAATTTCAAGAAAATAGGGATATGATTTTAAGGGTAGAATTAGAGTTGTGTCCTAAGACAAGGAAGATACTGTATAAAGAGAAGTTGGGAGGCAGTAGGTGGCTAGCATGTTGGGCTAGTCATACCAAGTTTGAAGTGAAAAATCTTGAAAGCTTCACTATGGACTTGGCTGAATCCATGTGCAGCTATAGGAAGTGGGAAATAATTGGTATACCATGTGTCCATGCCATTTCCTACATATTTTTTAATAGGGAAGATGCTAAAAAGTATGTTCATGACTATAAAAAAATTCACTACATACCAGGCTTGCTATAAGCCATTTATAGATCTAATCAATGGGCAAACTATGTGGCGACCCAGTGGTCTTCCACCTGGCAAGCCTAAGAAGATGAGAGCTTAGGAGCCTGATGAACCAAGAAAAGCAAGGGAATAGGTATTTCCAAGCAGTGCAAGGCTTGTGGCAAATTAGGGCATAACAAGAGAAAAATTGCAAGGGCGAGGTTAAAGGGAACCAAGCCAAAGGACCACTAAGAAGGTAAGATACATATATGGCTTATTTACTGTATTCTTGTGTTTGTTGCTTCTGATTAGTACTTAATTGGATGTTTGTTGGCTACCAAGAAGGGTCATGCAAACAACCTAACTGCTAGACCACCTATCAATGAGCTAATTCTACATAGTGCACCCCCAACCTCCAATGCTGATGTGTTCATAGGTACACCTCCACCCTCAATTGTTGACATATCCAACCCAAGACAAAAAAAGATAGAAGAAGAGAAGGGTAGTCACCTTTAAGACTCTCAATGCAAGTAATGCAACAAGGTACATGGAAGCAATGAAGTTTGCTAAGAGCCAGTATTTTGTGCATGGTCCAAGGAGAAAAGCAAGCTGATGGAGGCCTTTTTGTGTGCTCTATGTTGAGAGCCATTTTTTATGTTTATGTTAAAGCCCTTTTTTTTATTTGAAAAAGCCTTTTTGGCTTTTTTATTTTTTGTAATGGCTGAACAATGGCCTTTTTGGTGTATTTATATAATGGCTAAAAAATGCCCTCTTTTCGATAATTGTTTTGATACACCCAAGCTTGACAGTAGTGATCAATGTGTCTTCGAATTTCAACCATAATTTGAAAGTGATGTTATTTACAAGAATGTATGTTATCAAGTTAAAATGTGGTAATGATCAATGTATTATTGTTGTGATTTAATTAAAGTTTGAGAAGTGGACAAGTCCAAACCTGCATACCATAATAGGTCAAAAACTACATACTATAACAAAACATAAACATCACAGCAGGGCCTAAATTAAGAACCTAACAACACATTAATAATAAACATAAATTGAGTCACACATCACATTAATGAAAATTGGATATTCCATTGCTAAGTCTTTTAGATGACAGGTACAATTAGGTGTTCCAATGCTAAATGGAACACATTACTAAAAACTGCCAAAACATACCACTTCCTACCAAACTACCAAAAACTACAAGCATTCACAAAAATTTTGGCTTTTTGACTACATACCATCACTATTTCCTCCCCACCTATCTGACCATTTTCACCCCACCTATCTAACCAACCAAAGATAGGATCATATGCAGGCAAATCCCACTAATCACCAAAGACAATGCCAAACGCATGGTCAAATACTTCTCTCTCTTCTTGTAGCTTGCAATCTTAGCCTCAAGTCTTAAAATCTGTTGCCTCTACTCTAGGATCAACACCTTGCCACGCTCATAGATTTCATCATCACGCCATTAGAAAAATTTACACTTTCGTCCAACTTGAAATTCAAAAGCCAGATAGAACACATAAGGTCATTAACCCAAAATTGTTGAAATTAACTAGAAATTACCTAGACATAACTTAAATATAAGAAATTACCTAGAAATTGGGATACCCGTAAAACCTTCTGCCAAGGTTGTCAGTTGTCCACGATACCACTAGCACATGTTTTTCAAAGTAGAAGCATATGGTTGGGGCTCTTTTCCTCAGGCTTCTAGTGGTTGATACAAAGCTTGATTCTATGAGCTCAGATTGAGAGGAGGTTTGGGAAGTGATGTGGGAGAGGAGCTGAGATCGTCAATTTTGGGGGTTAGGAATTCTAATTCCTAAATCTGTTGGGAGCCTTTATTTAGGTGTAAACCACACGTGTGACTCAGTCATGTGAGGCTCATGTGACTTTAAGTGTGGTAGGAAGCTGATATGGTTAGGGCAACAGTGATATGTAGGATTACTTAATTAATTTTTTATTTTGCAATCTACCACATAAGATATTTCCGTTATTAAGATGATGGTAGAGGCCAAAACGGAACACATTTTTCAAAATAGGAACTAAAAATGATAAAAATAAAAAGTAAGGACTAAAGTGAGATTATAGTGAAAATGTAAAAACGAAAATGGTATTTTTCGCCTTTTTCTTCCAATGAAATGATCTAATTCGGCCAATATATATATATATATATATATATATATATATATATATATATATATATAAAAGTTACTTGAAAAAGAATAAATCTAATGACACAACTTTTTGCACAACTTAATAAATTGATTGGTTGAGTGGTAAAAAATAAAATGTGTTATTAACGTGAATTCATATAAAAGTGATCAATTCTAACTTTCAACAAACAAAAAGTTGTCTCTAGCAAAATTGCCGTAGAAAGTAGAAACTGCTAAGTATCCAAAGTCACTATTTTAGATTGTGTGGTCCTAGATTGTTTTCTTTAGCTTGTGGTAGGTCTCGACTCTCAAATCACATCAAATTTAAGAAATTTGATTTTGGACACTAATTACTTGACTTTCAGTGTTCCGTGCGCAAGTCTATATACCTTCCTTTTCCCCCAAACGAAATATACCAAACAAACATGAGTGTTTTGGTAGGTTTCTTAACTATCGCACTTGTGTCTCTTCTAATTCTAATCATCTTCTACATTTTATGTCACCACTATTCCAAGCTAGTTTGTCCAACAATCATAGCTACCCAATTGAAATGGGCATGGGATTTGTTGCTTGACCATTTTTTCGCTTTCCCCAAGCATTGTTGTGAGCATGAGTTGCCAGATATGAGTGAAGAATTAAACATAGTCCGCTACGAGTTGATGCAAGGGTCCTCATGTGAAGAAGTAGAATGTGCTGTCTGTCTATGTAAGGTTGAAGATGGAGAGGAAGTTAGAGAGTTAAGATGTAACCATATTTTTCATAGAGTTTGCTTAGACAGATGGGTCGATTACAAGCACTCAATCTGTCCCCTCTGTCGGGGCTCTCTACTTCCACATTTTACTACTGTTGGTAATGGTGAGTTCGAGATAAAGCTACTTTTATCCAAGTCTTGTTCTTTCAGCTCCCGTGACCGCGAGATCTGGTGGTTACGATAAGTTATTAATGGGTTCAGCAAGCAAACTATGCTAAAACTAAGCTATATATAGATATGATGTGATTCTCATTCTGTATGAGTTCTTTTCAGTCACTGTCAATTAAGCGTTAAGAGCTCTCTCTCTCTGTTCTAATTTCTCCTCACTTGTTGCAATATCTTTGTGAAAAATTCTGGTGTCATAACAAAATGCACTTTAACTGCAATTTGTCAATGTGACAAGTTGTAGTGGGTAGAGAAATAATAATGGATAATATGAGGACACTTTTTCACTAATCACGACTTATCTTATGGGCAAGTTATCTTATGGGCAAGTTATGGCTAAAATTATTTATTTTTGTGTAGTGTAAAAATTACTCTATCGTTATTTACAAAATTAGTGATATAAAATGTTCGGTTAGTATAAATGCCAATTCATGCATATGTCACGGACCTGGCTGGCTAGCACAGGACAACGCCGGACAACAGTACAATGTTCACTTTTGTATTTTGTGAATCAGTCCATGCCAAGTTAAATTTTAGACTTATTTACCCCAGAGCATAGATTAGTGTCTTTAATTTTTTTCTTCTTTTTTTTTTAATGAAAAATAAGACTTTTTTTATTATATATAATTCGTTAATTATGAGAGGAAAAATTTAAACATTAAACATTTTTGTTGGGAATGAAAAAGTATCAATTCATGTGCTTAAAAATTTCGGAAACCCACATTTTAAGAGAGAAAAAAAAAGAAAAAGAAAAAAAAGAAGAAGCTTCTAAAATCTATGATATCAAGTTCATGGCCCATGTTAATTACTCAACCATTCGTCGCCAAAGCACGGATCTACTTTTTTTTCTTTGGTTTTTCGTATGACTAGAGAAATCTAACTATGTATGAAATATGAATACGTGATAAACGAGCTTGACTTTTCAAATGTTGAGACAAAATATCACCCTCAGAATTATTTCAAAAGTTTTCTTAACAAACTTCTATCACAGTTTAGGAAGAAAAACGCACATCACGTTTTTCACGTCAGCACATCACGTTTTTCATGTCACGATAATCTAACCGGTATATGTGGATGAGCTATATTATATATGCAATAGTTTTTACTTTTTATAACAAATTTCACATCCGTAAGATTATTATTAATTTTCACACATAAACCTGCTACTAATATTACTTTATCATCACCATCGTACATCTTTGACTTGATGGTTATTTAACAAGTACTTTTGGGATGTAGGAGTGGTAAGTGACGGAGTTTAAGTTTATAACTAAAAATGAGCTTCACACATATACACTTAGATTCCGCAGCGGCTCTAGAAAATTTTTTAGAGGAGTTATTTAGAAGCTTAAATTAACAAAATTTAATATATAAAAAAAAATTAAAAAAAAAACTTGAATATATTGATTTATTGATACAAAAAAAGAGTCACAAATATATAAAATGTTACAATTTTCTTCTATGAGTTTTTATATTTTGAAATCATTACAAGATAGTTCATTATCAATTGTCAATGTGGGTAGATATGATTATTTTTATATGTTCTTCAGATTTCCATGGACTTGGCACTGATGACACTTTTGAACATGAGTTATGCAATCTGCTTTCATAGTGGTCCAATAATAACTTTGTCTCATTATCTTTCGTGATAACATGTGTGCATTCATATGTGGCCCATAACTTGACTCATGGACCTCTTCAATTACTTGTTATGCTTCCTCAATTGTCACACAAAGGAGATGAATTTCATCATATAATCTTCTATACATTTTCACCACAAATAATGTAATTAATGGACAACCTTTGGATAGTCAATTAGTCATTCTTATCTACAGACTTCGGGTATCTCCCCCCTTTAAGATACTGTAAGATGTCTAAATATCATTCACCTTCACCACTTAGTTCTTCATCTCCTTCTACTGACATGTAGTAAGCTGGCTCTTCCTTTTGTTCCACCACTATCGGCCGAGCTTGGTCTTCCTTGGGCCCGTCCATCATGGAAGCTAACAATGCTAAAGCATTTGCAATCTAATTCCACATTCTCGACACATACTGGTATTGAATCTTTCCAAACTTGGATGCCAATTTCTAAAGACATTCATGATAAGGCATTAGCTTTTTTTTCCTTGATGTTCCACCTATTTTGAATGTGACAAATTATCAGAGCTGAGTCACTATATACTTCCAACTCTTCCACTCCAAGACTAAGGGCGGCTTGTAATCCCATAATGCAAGCTTAATATTCTGTGGCATTATTAGTGGCAGAAAAGTTGAGCCTCCCAAAAAATGGGATATGTGTCCTTTTTGGCTCCAATGCCACTTTTTTTCCGATTAGTTGCTCCATGAAAATACATCTTCCATGGTTCTAAACCTATCCCCCATGATATCTTCTAGAAAGTTTCCTTGGATTTCTCTAGCCTCTTTAGGTGAACAATGGGCTAAGTGATCAACAACTGATCTTCCCTTTATAGACTTCTGAGTCACATACTTGATATCAAATTTTGACAAAAGCAGAATCCATTTAGCTGTCTTCCCCTCTTGCACCAGCTTCTCCATCAAATATTTCAAAGGGTCCATTCTAGCTATCAACAGAACTTTGAAGGCAAGCATATAATGTTTGTGTTTTCGGTTAGCCCATACAAGCGCCACACAAGTCTTCTCAAGTGCTGAATACTTTTCTTCATAAGCCATCATCTTCTTGCTAATATAATAAATTTCATTTTCCTTTCTAAACTCCTCTAGATATTGAGCAAGCAAAGCCCCCATTGTTGTATCTGTGGTTGTGAGGTATAGCAATAATGGCTTTTCGGGTACTAATAGAACCAGTATCGGTGGCTTCATCAAATAACTCTTAATCTTTCAAAGGCTCCTTGGCATTGTTCATTCCATACTGTGGGAACTTCCTACTTGAGCAATCAAAAAAGTGGTTCACATGTCATAGTGAGCTAGGCTATGAACCCACTTATGTATTATATCCTCCCTAAAAACCCTCGGATCTCATTTTCAATCCTTGGAGGCTTCATGTCTACAATTTCCTTGATTCCCATGATCTACCTCAATCCTTCTCTGACTTACCGTAAACCCCAACAATTTTCTTGATGTCACACTAAAAGTGCACTTCTTCAAATTCAACCACAACTTATAAAATCGGATTCTTTCAAAGAACTTCCGTAAAGCCGATATGTGCCCTTCACCGTCTTTAGACTTCATTATTATGTCATCCACATAAAGTTCTACTTCTTTGTGTATTAGATCATGCAATAAAGTAGTGGCTGCCCTTTGGTAAGTGGCACTAACATTCTTAAAGCCAAATGGCATAACCTTGTAGCAATAGGTCCCCCATGGAGTAATGAAGGATGTCTTTTCCATATCTTTTTGAGCCATCTTTATCTGATTTTATACCGAAAAGTCATCCATGAATGAAAGAAATGCATGTCTTGCCGTATTATCAACTAGAATATCAATATGAGGCAAGGGAAAATCATCAGTTGGGCTGGCCTTATTAAGGTCTCTAAAGTCCACACACATCCTCACCTTCCCATCGTTCTTTGGCATAGGAACCACATTAGCTAACCATTATGGGTAGTTTACCACCCTCAAGAATCCCGCATTGTACTATTTCTCAACTTCTTCCTCGATCTTCAGAGTCCTTCTTAGCTTCTGCTTGATTGGCTTCATGGTTGGGTCTGTAGGAATGCAATGTTGCACTATATTTGTATCAATCCCAGGCATATCCTCGTATGACCATACAAGCACCTCTTTGAATTCCTTTAGTAGTGTGACTAATGCGTCCTTCTCAAAGGAAGTTAAGGTGCTATCAATTTGGACCATCTTAGGTTCATCATCAGTTCCCAGATTAACAGATTGGGTTTCTTCTTTTATAGGTTCTAGATGTCCTTGTTTTAATTCCTGATTATTAAAAGTTTCTTTACTAATTTCCAAAATAAAAACATTCAAAGGCAACAAATAAGCAAAATCAAAAATTATATTTTAGGAGGTAGAGTTTTTAACAGACTCAACAAGAATTGACTTTATAGGAATAGAAACATGATCATAAACCGACTCAACCGGAATAGCAATACTAGCAGAGACAGACTCAATGGGGAGAGAAGCAATGTCTTTAGTAGGAGTAAATGTCTCGGTGATCTTGTCTTCTCCAGAGGGTCTTCCATGGGGTGGGCAACCCCCTCCTATGCCCATTTCTTCAACTCAGTCATGGCCTCAACAATGGCAGCTAGCTCCCAGTGTAATACCCCGATTTGATGTTATGATCATCACCATCATCGTCATTATTAATATAGAGTTGAGGTACTATATGTGTGTGCATAGTAAGATGGGAGTAGACAATTTTGTGGTATTAAAAAATAGGTGAGAAGATTAAAGTTTTAGTGCATACAATTTAGTGCGGCAATTAAAATAATAAATAAATAAAGGAAGATGTTTTATGGGCTTCTTGGAGACTAAAGAGATAAACTCAAGTGGGTTTTAAAATCCAGCCCACTACCCCACCAAGCCCACATCTCTGATGGTTAAAATATAAGATGGAGGAAAAGATAAATTAGGGTTTTTATAAGAAGAATTTCATCACTAAGGAGGCTAGGAGGTGTATTTTTTTCTTGGAGTTAATTGAAGAGGCAACCAATTGTTCCAGGTATGACTTTTCACCTATTAGAAACAAAGAATTTAAAAGAGTTAGAATTTGATCTTAGGAACGTTAGTGATGTTTAGATTTTTCAAAGGGATATTTTTCCTAGAACTGTTGTTTACACTTTTAGGTTAGTATTTACGGACTTCATTCTTGAATTGAGCCACAGAATTACAAGCTCTAATCTATGGTTATGGCTTACGTTTTTCTTTCGGATATGTAATAATAATAATAATAAGTCAATGATATTGCCCACCGTTTTTCATTGAGGTTATATGCTGTTAAACCCATTGGGAGACATATATAATTAGTCTTATGATTGGCCTTTGTGTATATGGCTTAAACGTTGCCACTATGCATCCCTAGAACAAGTTTTGTTCTCTAGGTTCAACACTACTACAACTGCTTTGAAGGATATTGACAGACTTGATTTTTATTTGATTTGTAATTTCATCCCAAAGTATTGTGATATTAAATCCATTAGGGTCAATGATATTAAGTCCATGAACAAAGTCATATTAGATTTGGCCCACAGTTTTCATTGGGGTCATATTGTAAATCCTAAAGTATTGGCTACTGCCTCTTAGTTTTGATAAATCCAAGGAAACATATTTTCAGGTAGAGATGCTTTGCATTAGTGTTATGATTTAGTTCAGCAAAGTATAGTCTTAGTGAGTCAGTTTGTATAATAAAGTAAGATTTATATTTTTGTGGAGGATATTAAGTAATTTCCATGATTGAATATAGGTCCTATTTAAGAGTATTTTGAGACTACTTGGAGGGTGTTTCAACTGGACTTTCAGAGTGATTCAAGTGCTGTAATTAATTATGCATAATATGCACAAGTTTTGTCATTTAGGTTCTTAGATGTCAAAGGTTTTCAAAAGTTATAGTTTTAAGCTTACATTTTCTAAAGTTTATCGAAAGCATTTTTACATTATTGAAAGAGAGACTTCGACTTTTAAATAATGTTTTAAAGAGAAAATTTGAATTTTAGATAACGTTTTGAATGTCCAAATCTCATATAAAAGATGATTTCTAAACTAAACTATTTTTCGAAAAGAATTGAGGTTCAAAATAGGTTTTCTAAAAAGAGTCTTGTTCTTTAAATTTGTTTAAAACCAAGTGATTTCAAATTCATATTCCTATTTTCCAAATTGTATTTAAAATGTTTCTTTTAGCAAATTGAATTTTCAAACTTACTCAAGAATTGCAAAAATATTTATATAAACTCCTCAAATTCTATTCGTGCCCCAAGAGAGTTAAGCATCCTTTGATTTATGTTTCAATTCGACATTGTGATATTAGATATTCCTTTATTGTTAGAATAATTGTTAATATTAAGAAAATTATTCTATTTTGTCTAAACCTTGTTTTTGTGATATGTGAATAAAAATAAGTGTTTTTAGAATTGATTTTAGAATTGATTAGGTATATGTGTAAGCCCGTTCACAGGGTTGTATGTGAGAATAAGTGTTGATTCCTCACCAACAGGGGGGAAGATGTTGGTATCTGCTCACAGGATTGTATGTGAGAATATGTGATATGTGTATATGTGACACTGTGCTCTGATCAATTATGTGTATGTGTTTTCGAATGATTTTAAGATGTCATTAAATATGTATTAAGTGATTTATTATATGTTTTGGAATAATTATATTTGATATCATTGAATGAGTTTGTGAAAAATCAAAATACTCCTGCTTTGCTTGACTCTATCCTATTGTGTATGGTGTATAATTGCTTACTGGATATTTGGCTCACCCTATCAATTACAATTTTCAGATTAAAGTTTAGTTGGGGAACAGAACCTTTGGGTCGTGACACCCAGTGAGCTCTTTCTTCCTTCAGCATCAATACTCTAGGGTCTTCATCCATATAGTCTAGACCTTCAACATCAACTTCCATATCTACAGGCTTGTCAAATACATAGTCATATAGGTGCTCTATTATGTCTATCTGCTCCCCAAATGAAGCTTGTCTCCCTTTGTTTCTTAATTAGCTCTTCATTGTCACTATTATTTTCTTTGCTGCCATTGCCTTCATCGCCATCACTAAGGGCTTCTCCCCCATCATCATTTTCATCATCCGTTCTTGCTTCATAAGGATTCTTCAATGTGTGTTGGTAGGCCTCCCAACAATGTAGGCATTGCATCAAGATCCATGTAATCTACCCCATCAATAAGGACCCAATTTGCACCTTCCTCCTTCACTTCTGGAAGCTTCATGTCACGATCAAGGAATAATTCAAATCTAGGCGACACTCTTTTTGACTCAGGATCATATCTCGGTTCAGGAAATCCCTAGTAACGTTAGCTATCTCCGACTTTGACAAATTTCTCATTCAGTGTAAGAGTGTATGGCTTTAAAGGTTCTGGAGGACTAAGAAGTCCTTTTGCCTCAGCTTTTGCGCAAGCCATCTTCCTCAATTCTATCTCTAATAAATCATCATCTATAGGTTTATAACCTAACCCAAAAGGTGGTGTGGCTATGGGAATTGTTGGGACCCAAATAGCCACCTCTTTTACGGTCTTCCCTAGGCTCATCCCTAGAAAATAACTCATCTTCCTCATCAATGCTACCATATTGTTGTTTCTATAGGGATCAAAGTCCTTGGGGATCTTTCTAACCTCTTCTATCTTTCTTTCAAAACTAGGCTTCTCAATCTCAAAGCCACCTAAGGTTACTAGCTTCTTCTCAAACTGGATACCAAAAATGGGCTTTGGGACGGTTAAAGTGTCGCCATATATGGTAACTATAGCTCCCTTATGTGGAAACCGAACCCTTTGGTATAGGGATGAACGTACATCTTCTGTATAATGAATCCATGGTCGCCTAAGAAGCATGTTAAAGCATGAAACTATGTTTAGTACTTGAAATTCCACTTCTTTGATCATGGGCCCTATGGTGAGCTCCAACGTCACTATACCCAAAACTTCCCTTTTGCTATTATCATATGCTCTCACATGCTGATTAGATGGCACAACTCAAGCCGAGGCAACTTGTGGTTTTTAAAGAATACACATTTAAAGCACTTCTATTGTCCATTAAGACCATTCGTACCCTCTTGCCCTTGGCATCTATAGTAATGTGCAATGGTTCATTATGACGCTTCCCCTTTTTAGTTAAATCTTTGTCAGAGTAGGAAATAGTAAGCTCCCTACTTATAGACTCAGTCATAGCATTCAAATCTTGAGAAGTAGTGGTTGTAGGGACTTGAATTTGATCGAGAAGGTCCACTAGATTCTGGCAATGTTTGTACGAGGCCATGAGTAAACCCATAAGAATATGTTGGCTTGCGTCTTTTGCAACTACTTAAGAACTTCATCCTCTTCATTTGATGTTTGTTGGGTTGCCTTATTTAGGGTTGAAGTGCCTCTCCCCTTTATGATATGGGCAATTTTTGATGAGTCACTTGATTCAATGTCTTGGGGTTTAAAGTGTCTCCCCCCATATGTGGGTATCAGATTATCTGAGTGAGGTTTGAAGTGTCTCCTCCCGTATGTCGATGTTGGGTTGTCAAAGTGGGGTTTGAAGTGTTTCCCCCCATATATGGGTGCTGGATTATCTAAGTGGGGTTTGAAGTGTCTCCCCCCATATGTTGGTGTTAGGTAGTTTGGGATTTCTGTAGTATCCTCACTCCACATGTCGTATCTAGTTGTAGACATCATGCCCATTAGCTCTTCCCAAGTCATTATAAAACATTCAGGTAGGTCATTGATCAACTCAAACGGGTCCTCTTCTCCTTCTTCCTTAGAAATCAAACAGTTGATCCTTGGTCCTCTCCAAAAGTTATGATTGGGCAAGGGATTGTTGGTGACATTAGGCCTTGTAGGTGGTGCATCACCTTGGTGTCTATTAAATCTTGAATTGCATGACAAAGATTATAACACTTGTCAGTGTCATGGCTTGCCCCTTGATGGTAGGCACACCTTTTACTCACATCAGACTTTGCAGGCTTTTAGTAACCCTTTTGCTTTCAACTTTTCAAACACTTGACTCGCCGGCATATAAAGTTCATGAGATTCTCTTTTAGGCCTTGGAGGTAGTCCTTGTGATATTTGCACTGGGGAAATAAGTTGGTATGGATCGATTTTCTATATATTAGATACTTCTGTAATGTTAGAGCTAGAAGGCCCAAAACTCATTTTAAATTTAAGTGCATCCTCGTTTTTATGGTCCTATTATTTATTGCATCCCTAATTTGAGTCCCAACAGCTATTAAGGCCTTAAAATTTGGAAAGTATTGAGCAAATAAATATTTATGGTATATAGGCAACAAATTTTTTACAACCATTGTCAATTGTTCTTCTTCATTTGATCTATTCATCATTTGAGGCTTTGGACCTCCATTTGGTTATGAAGGCTGAAAAGGACTCCTTTGGCTCTTGCTTGGTAGTCTCCAAGTCTCTTCTCGTCACGTCCACCTCTATGTTGTACTTATATTAGTTGTCAAACTGCCAACATATGTCCTCCCAGTTTTGAGCTCTATTATCTTCCATGTTAAGGAACCATTTGAGGGTGGCTCCAGTCTAGGTATTTGGGAACATTTGTGCAAAAATATCTCTAGTAGCACCCAAAGGCTGCATAGCCCTCATATACATCTTCAAGTTAGACTTAGGGTGCCCAGTGCCACCAATTCATCCAAGACTGGCATCTTGAACTTTGGAGGTAGCCTCACATCTGGGAAAAGAGAAAGTAATTGATAATCCATGAGATGATCCATCCTACATGCCCTTTTGATCATCTCCTCGATCTTGCTCATCTTCTCATTAATCTTCTTCTCACTCTCTGAGATAGGGGAAGTCTGATCAGTCTTGTCTCCTTCTTAACTATTCTTTAGATTCTAAAACCATTGCACCATGAGATTCATATCTTCCCTTAATTGGATTTTGTTAGGATTAGTTCCCTTAAATCCTATTGTATGATGCTATGTATGATATTATGTATGACATTATGTATGACATAATGTATGACTTAATATTGTGATTAATAAAGTTATTTTATTATTATCTAAAATAATGGTAACATGAATATGGAACATTATCATATAGTCCATGAGATGCATTGTATGTGATTTATGTGAAAAGTCACAGAAGATGTAAATCACAAGTTCTTTGTAAACTTAGAATTAATAGTTCGTAGTCGGTGATGAAATTGGGCATTTCATCTGCGAAGACTATAACGTGTCAATTAAGATGATTTGTCTTGATCATGGAAGTGGAAGCTTCTAGTTGATATGTTGATATGTTTTAAGAGTTAAAACATATTGAACAGGACCGCTGTGAGATTTATTATTCTTCTAACGACTGTCAAATGAATAATAAATCTCACGACTTCTATTTGCATGAACTCTTAATCCTGAGAGAATAATGGACCTGATCATGAAGTGTAGGTTGCTTTGATATATCAGGAGTGAGATCTGAAGTGACGGTCAAAACCTCAGTATGTTGGGCAGCCACATTTAGTGTTGATGGAACATATATTCTCAAGATGAAATTCATAGTCTCTTGATGGAGATATAAAATATTCCCTTGAGATAAGTTTAATGGTTTCAGTTATTCAGAGAGTTAGGCCTAACCACTTTAGTAAGAAATTACTAAAGTATACATTTATGAAATTGGATTTCATAAATATATGATGAATAACTTTAAAGAATTAAACCGGGTACTCAAGGATAAGATGTAGTAATTTACAAAGTGGCAGTCTACGTTTATGACTTTGTGTTACTACGAATATTTTATGAAGGGGTTACGTGTTTAATAAAGTCTTGGGATATAATTTATTAATAAGGCCTAGAGTGCAATTATATTTATATAGTGGTATTAAATATAATTAATGGTAACTTTGGACTTGTCAAGAGTTGACGGAAAAGCCCAAGGCCCATTGGAGCTAGTGTCTTATTGGTCCCTTTTGGTCTCACTCCAAGCTACACACTAAAGCCCAATTGGAAAGGCCTAATAGGCCAGCCCAATTAGATAATCAGTTAGTTATAAAGGGAGAAACATACAGAATTTTTATTAGAAGAGATTAGAAAAGAAAAAAAAACGGTGTGTGAGAGTGTGAGACACACTTTCATTCTCCCTTTGAAAAACTGATTGAGAGACCACACATCTTGGGCGTAAAGTGGAATTGGAGTGAAGATTAAAAGTGTTCCCAAGTGCTTCTAATCTTTGTTTTGAATTTCTCCACACCAAGGTACGCTATCTTGTTCTTAAATTCTGAAATTTATGTAGTGTACGTTATCAATCATGAATGAAATAGATCCTAGTTCGTCGCTTCCGCTGTGGGTTTTGCATGAGATGCAAAACCAGAATTTTTCCTTCAGATTTGGCTAGCCACCATTGTGTTTAGCAGCTCTTGAGTACTCAATAGTTCTTCCGAGTTTTGATATTCTTCTCATTCTGCCATGCTGACAGAGTCTTCAGATCTCTTATGGCTAGGGCTTTCTTGCAAGTCAAACACGGGGTTGTGGTGCTATAACTGTGGGGTGTCTTCTATGCACAAGGGATTCAGTACTGTGATAGGCTTGGAATTGGAACAGGCTTGGCTATCGCTCTTGGATTCTCTTTGGAGTCTTCCCTCTAATCTTGACCGAATTCTCCCCTAAGAAAACTCTTAGTTGGGTCAATCAAGGCTAGGTCCCCATCTATTTCAATCTACTCAACCAAGCAAACACACATAGGGTGCAATGCAATTTTAACTTTGACCGGCCTAAGGACATGTTATAAATCATTACATTGTAGTTGGGTTTGTTGTTTTATTGTTTCTCATAACTAGGACGTTTCTCATGTAATGAATAGTACGTTGGTCCTAACAGCATTGTTTATCATTCAATAAGAGATGATCCAGTGACTTTGGGCTATGAGTTGGTGAGTTCACCACTAGGTACCTAAATCTAATTAAAACCGGTGATCCATAATTATTACCACTAGATATTGAGTTGGGTTCATACATATTTATTATTTGATGGCACACACAATGACAATTAGGGAAAGCTTTTAACAACCAACGTGGCGTTCTAAGCAAAATATTATACAAATAATATATAGCCGTAAGCAATATCACACAAGCAAAAAATATCATACAAACACAAAGGTATTTAATTGGTCATTTAAAGCCTAATGTGAAGGTTAGCCCTCAACATCCCTAGTGGAGTCACCACTGTGAGAGACCAGAAAACTTGGCTCTCAGAAAATGAGTTAAGGCATCGGCACCTTCCCTTTTCAGGATTGTATAGGGTCGCCATTTATTTTATGAGTAAAATAAGAAAACTTAACAAACTATAACATATCTTGAGTAGTATTCATTCTCATTAATTGGAAATAATTACATCTTGGTAGAAAGAGCTTTACATTGTTTTGATTCCTAGGTACAATCTAGTAGAAAAAGGAAAATACAAACCTTTGTTTCCTAGTTACAATCTACCCAAAATTAAATAAGACACTAAATTTACCAACCTAAGATTCTAATGTTCGGGAGCTAAATTACAAAATGGGAAGGTGTTAGGCACCCACCTTGCCCAAACAGAGCATGGTCTTATAGACTTTAAATGACCATTAAGTACCCATATTCAAAGTATGAAATGATGTACAACAAATGCAATGTCAAATCCTAGACCTAGGGTTAAAATGCTATTTTAAGAACCTTAGATCTGCAACTTCATTTTGTAAAAAAAGGTTTGATGAGAATTCTTGATGAAAAATTTAAATCTGAGTTTCCATAAAAGAAAAAGAGTGACTTTTTGATAAAAATTCAGATTTGGTTTGATTTTTAAATATGAGAGAAAACAGATTATTATTATTACTATTTTTTATGAAAATATAAAGTTTTCTTATGAAAAATACAAATCTAGATTCATATTGAAAAAATACAGATCAGGTTTTTGTGAACAAAATTCAGATAAGATTTTATAAATAAAATACAGCTCAGATTTTATAAATAAAATACAGATCAGATTTTATAAACAAAATACATATAAGATTTTAAAAACAGAATTCAGATCAAATTTTATAAACAAAATTCAGATCTTATTTTACTTTTGAAAACCATGGAGGAAAAATGCAGATTTGGTTTTACTTTGAAAAAATAAAAAAATGTAGATTTGATTCTAGTGTTGAAAAAAAAACATGGAACTCTAATGATGGATTCTCCTGCAAATTGAAAATCTAAAGAAGAAATTCAACCCTAGATCTATGCATAAAATTGGAACATACCTACATGAATGTATTCCACAAGGAGAGAATTATTTCAAAATTCAAGGAGTAAATTTTTTAGAGATCTAGGATAAAATCACTTAATAAAAAAGAAATTCCTAAAGCAAAGCTTCCAGAATTTCTTTAACATAAGGGGAGAGAGACCTTGATTTCTTACTTTTATTCCCTATTTATAGAGATTTGGTGCTTAGAAAATAAGTAAAGTTTGATCAGATACGAATTAGGTCAAATTTTTATCCCTAAAAAATCAAATTTGATGCGTCTTGACTTGATTTGATCATTTTTGGGACAGGTCTCTGTGTTATGCCAATAGGCACTATGGAAGTGCCAATCAGCACTTGTCATGTGCCGATCAGCACTCCAAGAGTGCCAATTGAACTCTTTTTTATATGTTATTGTGTATATAAACTCTTTTTTAATAAGTTTAACTGAGTTCATTCTTGATATAAGTAATGAATTTAAAATAATGCATTTTACATCAAGTAATTTGTTGCATGACTTTCCAAATAGTAAATACATGTTCTTTATTAAAAAAAAAAATGCATGTGAAAAATACGAGTTAACCCGATCCAACCCAACCCACAACCCTATTGACCCAAACCTATTTTTAACTTGCAACCTATTTGACTTGACCAACCTTTCCATTTTGCCATGTCTAAAAAGGGGTTGGGGATCAGTGTTGAGCCATCGACAAAGAAACACTTCTAGTAAGATGTTAGCAAAAAGAAAAAGAAATATAATAATAATAATAATAATGATCATGATTTTTGTATCACAATAATAGTTATAAAAAATAATAATGAATAATAATATATAGATACAATCTGATACCAATAAAGATTTTTTCTCCATCGCAGAGCAGTCACCCGCCTGGCAAGATATACCCTGGATGCTAAGGACAGTGATAAATCAGACAGCCGATTGATGCATACACAAGCTAGGCATGAGCACATCCTACTTATGGTAAAACCAATAGATCTATACTTCTACCTCCATGACCACACTACTCTATAGCATGGGTTGATGAAGCTCATCGGGAAGGTTTCTATGCAATGAATATATGAACTATTTTCTTTCCTCTTGTTTGTATCAACGTTTTTAATAAATTACAACAAAATTTTAAGAGTATTACACGCCAGAAAGCACATTGGTCAATCACAGCATTCAATAATCAAACATAAATCCAAAATTGCTAGTCTCAATGCTTCTAACCATTAAAATGGCCATACCTAGTGCACAAAACTCTTACTTTCACAGTATCTAGGTAAGGTCATAACAGGCAGCTTGAGAGGCTGATTCTTATACTCAAACCTACAACCTATTACTTTTGGAGTAAGACACTTGCCATTACATCAAAGCTTCATGTCTTAACTGTTAACAACAACAACAACAACAACAACAATAATAATAATAATAATAAAACCCTCCGCTTTACAAACTCAGCTTTTGGCTTGCATCTCACTGCTCTAGGGAGATGGAAATTTTCTTTTCAATCAACAATGGATGGAACAGCACTCAAAATTCATTCTCGACAAACCAAAATTCATACTCAAACCAAATTCATTCTCAGCTTTTAGTGATTTAGTACCGTCTGGATAGCATCCTGTTCAGACTCCGTCAAACTCTGGTAACAAAAGCAAAACAAAATATCACATATTTTAAGTTAATCATATGCACGATAAAGGGAGGAAATGAACTTCATATTGATAGAAGCTTTCATCTGCTTGATTGAATTTAAAGTACCTGGCAAAGATTCTCAAACAGTGGTCTGTTGCTCTGGCAAAAATTCATTAAGAAATCTCGAAGATAGCGAGCCAGATTAATCTGTCAGGTGCAATTATGTTTAGTTAACAATATAAAAAATTCTTGACCACGGCCATTCTTGGAAATACAAAACTTTAGCATCCAGACAACACCTGATTAAGCGGATCAGCAACACATAGTTGGTCGGCTTCATAGTCATCTTCATGATCCTTGAAATGCTCAAGCAAGTTTAACCAGAAATAAGGAAAAGGTATTGCAAAGAAAGAGAAAAAGAAAAGGTGTACTCATAAATTGGTAGACACATGTTCCTTTCAAACCTTGTTAAATACTTTTTCCATTGCTTCAAGATGTTCATATGTGGGTCTGCCTGATGATGTAGCAGAAAGTGAATGAAGCAAATCTTTATCCATCTCTGCATCCCCAGCTTGAACTTCTTCCCAGTCACTATCCTGATACACAATTCATTCAAAGCTTAAAGATCAGATTACAAATGGGTGATCTGGACTGGACAGCAAATCATAAACTACCTACCTCATCATCATCAGCCAAATCTTGTTCTCGGATTTCAATTAATGCATCGGCCAACAGTGCCAGTATCTACACCACCCAGGTAATTCAATTTGTTTCAATTCAAACATACAATTTCCAATTTAAAAAAGTAAAAATGTTTCAGAGGCACAGAACAGGCTTTCAGCTTTCTTCATACTTTGGTTTATTAAAAAGCAGAAAAAAATGATCAGCAAGTTTTAATGTACAATGCACAGTATATCAACCTTCTCAAGAGCACAATTGTGCACTAGTGATCCTGATGGACTGAAACAAAATTAAATGTTTTGCTGTTAAGTGATAGATGGAAAATGCTTATATGGCTAACGGCGATATTAAAATATTTTTTTTTATGCCATTTAAGTTGCATTTGGCCTTAATTTTTTATTTTTAAAAAAATTCAGCCAAATTGAATTCATTTGAGCTAATCAAATATATTAATCAGCAAAAATAAATCACAAATACACACGAATAAAATTCAAATCTTTGGACCAAAGAAACCCAAATTTAAAACTGGTAGATCTGAAAAATCAAATTGGACAACAAAACACAACGTAACCAAAGTCCCTGCCCCAGGAAAACGTGGAGGAAGAGAAAGAGAAAGGAAATGAGGGAGAGAGATTGGATGGTGGAGGACATTGGATTGTCAGAGTTCCTTGGATCTGTATGTTCTAGATTTTTCTCAAGGGCGATGTGGCAAGAGACCGTCACTGTCTCATTGGGTAATTCTGCTGCAAGAGTTCAACAAAAGAAATGCGTGGCAGTGCAGTAATGGACAAGCTATTGCTTTGAAGAACTCTTCTGTGGGTATTGTGATTGAGACAGTAATGGAGAAGCTATTGCCTCCAAATGCAAACAAAAACATGACCAGTGTTATTATTTATGGGTGCCTGAAGTGCCGCTGTGGTACTTCAAGCTATGATTTTAGCAGAGATGCTTGAGAAATGATGATTATTCGTGGGCGCACATAAGGTGTTTGTGGAAAGTTTCAACTCAGGACTCATACAGCTGCTTAACTCTAGAAGAGATAGACTATATGTTAGATGAGTTTCAGTACACGTTACATTCAGATTTGCTTTTGTTTTATTCTGAGAACTCATGAAGCCTTTAGGTGGGATTAATAGCTGTTTTGGGTCTTCCATTAGCTGTGGAGATGATAGGCAAATTAAATCAAAAGAACCTGAGAAGGAAGCTGCAAAGAAAATCCAACCGAAGAGTTCCATTAGCTCCAAAGATGTTAAGATTAAATCTAAAGAATTTTCATCTGTTAAAATTTTAAATCCTAAATATGTTTGTGATTTTAATTTTCATAAAGCTTTTGCTTTTTTTGGTTATAATGTTTTTAAAATTCCACATGGCAGCCCATGTGGCAACTTAGATGGCATAAAAACAATATTTTAATATCACTGTTAGCCAAGTCAGCATTTTCCATCCAGCACCTAACAGCAAAGACCATTTTGACGCAATACCATAAGGTTAGAGACCAAATTGATATAGTTAAAATGTTAGGGACCAAATTGATACATAGCCTAAAGGTTAAGGACTAAATATGTAATTTACCCTATTTTAAAAGTGATGAAATGCAATGTTGAAATACCTTTGCAGGAAGTGACACCATTGTCCACTGATCTGGAGCTAATTTGGCTTTTGAGCGGGTGGTTATCCCTGCAGCAAACTTTTACCGGCCAAAAAATAAATAAATATAAATATATATATATATATATATATATATATATATATATATATATATATATATATATATGCAGAACTCAAGTAGATGCACATCAAAAAGAAAATGCATTTAAGATTATATGCAGACCTTAACCAGATGACCTTGGACGTTGGTTTTTGCCAATTCAGCGTGCCTTGTGGAAAGCAACAATGCCAAAGCACTGGTAGTGACTTTAATTTGATAGGCCCCCTGAATTTCACCTGCATGCAAGTATTGGAATAAATCATCACTATAGTCATCTAATATCCTCCTTGCAAGTCTTTTGTTGATCAACAAGGCAATTAATCGTGAAAAATTAACTATCCTAGTCATCATTTACACTTTCGCTTGAAGTTTGGAGGGAGCGTGGAAAGAGGGGAGTAATCCTTTCTTTTGAACAGATGTTTTAACAAATATATGGAAGTAAGTTCTTGTTTGATTGCAAAGTTAAAAAAAAAAAAAAAAAGAGGAAATTATACAGGACCATTGATGTAGTTCATTTTTAAATCTATCTGTTACTAGCTTCTGTTGTATAATAAGTAATTTCCTTTTACTTTTAATAGCCTTTATCACTTGTAGCAGAAAGTTAGTTAGCTGATAGGTTGTTAGTAATAAGTGTAAGGGAGTTAATTTCGTACCAGAGGTTGTTTCGGTTTGGTCAAGGGAACGGAATATTTCGGTATCGGTTGATACCGGTGTACCGTTTCTGTTATTTATATATTTCTATACATAAATATATATTTGGATTATTTATGTAAGTATGAATTTATTAATTTTTATGTTTATCAACATAAAATTTAAAATTCACATATTTTATAAGCCTACATATTAGCTTAAGTACAACATTTACTAATATATTAGATTAAATATATGTAGTTATTTATTCATATGTTCATTAACCAAAGCCCATGAACTTTGTAGGCATTTTTTCTTTTTTGACAATCTTTGATAAAAAATATTTAAGATTATAAGCCCATGTCTTTTAATATCCTAATCTCTGACTAAAGTATAAGTTCATTAATAAAATATATAATAGACATATATATTTAGATGATGGTTAGTTGTTTTCTTTTTTAAATGTGGCATGCGGCATCATTAAAAGAAAAAAATCATAAATGAAAAAGTAAAAAAGTAAAATGAAAAAAAAAAAAAAAGTGTTTGAAATTGGAATGACCTTACGTGTGTGGTTGTGGTTGAAGCACATAAAACGAAAAAGATAAATAACAAAAAGAAACTGAAGAGGCAAATTGAAAAAGAAACATAAGAAATACTATGAAATAAGGGGCACTGCGACTGGGTGAACAAAGAAAGAAGAAAAAGTGGAGGATCAGATTTGCAAAAATGGGCTGAAGAAAAAGAAGAAGGGCATCTGATCTGGTAAACATGGTGAAAACACTCTGATGATAGAGGCAATGACATGAGCACAACAAGCCAGTAAATCACTGATAGTTTCAGATCTAAAACTTGAGTTTTTTCTGTTTCAGTCCGGTACTAATATTTTGGCCAAAATCCGATATATACTCCGGTATGGCCAAAATGACCCGGTATAGGCCGGTATTTTATCCATAATGAAACAGACCCATTTCTGTACCAACTTAGTCACCGGTACGGAAAATTCCGGCTGTACTGACAGGTACGGTACAGAATTGATTCCATTGGATAAGTGCAATAACCTATTAGTTAGTTAGGCTTTAGCCAATCACATGGCAGCCGCATGGTGGGTTTCTGTAACTAACTCAGCATCTTGCTTATATAACTATAAATAAGCAAGGCTGCCCTCATTGTAACTAGTTTAATTTGAATTCAAGAAATCTACCTATGAGGTATTATTCCAAAAATGTGTCTCTTGAAGAGCTAATTCATTCTTTCTTTTCTCAAAGCAACTTAGCTTTCTAAAACATCTTTCCTTTTCACCATTTTTCCTCCATCATAATTTGGTATCAAAGCTTGAGATCCATTGGATTCAAGTTCATTTGCAATTTGTTTCTTCATTTTTTGTCATCAAGAACCTATCAAGATCGTATCTTGATTTCATTTTCTTATCCTCTACTAGCAAGCCTAAGAATTTGTGAAGATGACACCAATAGTTTACAATAGAAGGAACAAGAAAGCTTCTGCAGCACATGAACCTGAGGTGCGGGTTCATCCCAGGCAGCAGCCGCAACCACACCAAGAAGGAGAACTCCAGGTGACATTGGAGCAAACTGTGGAGCTGCTATGCGCGCAGCTTGCTGCCTTGTCTAAGGAAGTGAGAAGAAAATGGTGTTATCATCCTAGAAATGACGAACCTGCTGAAGATGCTGAAACTGATAGTCACAACAACTTTAGTAACCCAATTGGTCAGCCTAGAGGAGGTGTTCCAAGGGAAGTGCCTGGTCCTCCAAGGGAAAAACCAAAATGGGAATCAAACTTCAGGATTGAGTTACTTGAGTTCTATTGTAGCTTGAATCATGAAGAATACATAGATTGGCTTAACCAAGTGGAAAGAATCTTTGATTTCCATGAAATACCAGATTTCAAGAAGGTGAAATTGATATCTATCAAGCTGTGAGGGAGAGCATCAGCTAGGTGGGAACAGCTCCAAGTTCAAAGAGTTAGGAGGGGTAAAAGAAAGATCCAAGATTGGTGCAAGATGAAGCAGAAAATGAGAAACCGGTTTCTACCTTTCAATTATATGCAATCCTTGTGCAAACAGCTGCATAATTTGAAGCAACATGGCAGCGTGAAAGAGTATACAAAGGCATTTTATCAACTAGTAGCTCAAGTAGACCTGAATGAGAGTGAAAAGTAGATAACTGCAAGGTTCTTGAGTGGTCTTAAACCACCAATTCAAGATGCCTTATCTTTGCACCAACTGTGGACTGTATTTGAAGCTCACAATAGAGCCTTGATGTTTGAGAAGAAACTTGCAAGAAAAGCCTTTATGCAATTCCAAGCTTATGGTGATAGTAGAAGTACCCAAGTCAGTACTCAAGGAAGGCCAACTACTAATAATTCACAACCTTCCAAGATTGACCGTGTAAGTTTGCCTTCAACTTCTAGAGCAGCCAAACCAATCCCTAAGGTAGCACAAAGTTTTACATTTAAGTGCTACAAGTGTGGAGAAGCTGAGCACAAGGCCACAGATTGCAAGAAAGGGGGAGTCAATGCTCAAGGCAAGGGTAAAGCTTTGATGATTGAAGGTTGTGAAGACCGGGAAGAAGAAGAATTTCCAATGTATGAAGAAGAAATTGTTATAAGTGAATCAGTTGAGGAAGAAGGCTTGGCTTTGGTAATGAAAAGGACCTTGTTAGCACCAAAATAGGAGGAACAGGAGGATTGGTTGAGGAGCAACAATTTTCACACCACTTGTAATATTGGTGGCAGGATTTGCAACTTATTTATTGATGGAGGAAGATGTGAAAATGTGGTTTTTGAAGAAGTTGTTGACAAACTTGGCTTAAAGACTGAAGATCATCCTCACCCCTACAAATTGACATGGCTTAAGACAGGCAATGTTATAAGAGTTTCCAAGAGATGCATGGTCTCCTTTTCAATTAGGAAGAAGTTCAAAGATTCAATTTTTTGTGATGTAGTGAAGATGGATGCATGCCATTTGTTGTTGGGAAGGCCTTGGCAATATGATAAGCACACCAACCATGATGGAAGGAAGAACATCCACAACCTATACAAGGATAGACAGCATTACACCGTACTGCCCATGAAAGAGAAGTTGATTCTTAAAACTCCAACTAACACAACATAATTCTTTGCTTATTGTCAAGAAATTTGCAAAAGAAACACTAGCAACTAGTGTGGTCAATAGTACAACACCATTTTTGGAGGACTTTGTGGAGGAAAATTGGTACCGACTTACAGTACAGCACCAGTTTCCATCCTCAAACGGATGGACAGATTGAGGTGGTCAATGGGAGCTTCGGCAACCACCTAAGGTGTTTTGTGAAGGACAAACCTAAAGAATGGGAGAATGTTTTACCTATAGCATATAGCAGAGTTTGCCTACAACTCATCTACCAATAGAACAACTCAACACTCTCCCTTTAAGATTGTTTATGGGATGCAACCAGCCACTGTTCTTGACTTGTCAAGCTTACCATTACCTAAGAAGGAGCATCTGAAAGCCACTAAATTAGCTAACGTCATACAAAGCTACAAGCTAATAAGAAGAAAAGGCAAGTGATTTTCAAGGAAGGTGACCTAGTATGGGTGATCCTGACCAAGGAGAGGAACCTTGCTGGACCTAATACGAAGTTGCAGCAAAAGAAGATTCGTCCTTGTCCTATACTACATAAGATCAATGACAATGCCTACCAAGTCAAGCTACCTGACCATCTACGCATTTCTAATAGTTCAATGTACATCACTTGCTGCCCTATTATGAACCAGATCATCTTACAACAAGCCACACTTGAGGACAAGTGTGTTCCAAAGGACAATCCTGATGCAGTTCATTTTTAAATCTATCTATTACTAGCTTCTATTGTATAATAAGTAATTTCCTTTTACTTTTAATAGCCTTTATCACTTGTAACAAAAAGTTAGTTAGCTAATAGGTTGTTAGTGATAAGTGCAATAGCCAATTAGTTAGTTAGATAAGTTAGTTAGGCTTTGGTCAATCACATGGCAGCCACATGGTCAGTTCTTGTAACTAACTCAGCATCTTGTTTATGTAACTATAAATAATCAAGGCTGCCCTCATTATAACTAACTGAATTTGAATCCAAGAAATATACCTATGAGGTATTATTCCAAGAGTGTGTCTCTTGAAGAGCTAGTTCATTCTTTCTTTTCTCTAAGCAACTTAGCTTTCTAAAACAATTTTTCTTTTTACCATTTTTCCTCCATCAACATACAAAGTAACAATTTTACCTATCTTTGTTAAATTTATATATATATATATATATATGGAAAAAAGCAATATTTAATAATAACAAGTACATGAAATTTCTCTTCAAAAATCCATGTAAAAACAATTTTACCTATCATTTTCACCCACTGGAAGACTTAACACATTAGAAATACAAGCTTCCTTATTGACTGAACACACAAATAACTAAGGATAAAGAGTTTTAAGAGAGTTACCCCCAACCCACTTATCATGCCAAGAAAGAATATGAGAACCATCCCCCACCACAAAAAGACAAGTGCTTAGAAAAGCTCTCCCATCTTTCACTAATGCTTCACCATAAACCACACCCATGAGCCCTTCTACAAACTCTAGTGCTCCACCCCCGTTTCCCCTCCCCATATTTCATGGCAATGACCCTCCGCCACAGATGAGTAGTTTCATGGTCATTCCTCCAAAGTCATTTTCCTGAAGCCTGATTAAAAGACACCAAATTTTGAATTCCCAATCCACCCAACTCACATGGTAAGCAAAATTTTTCCCAAGCCGCCAGGGGTATTTGAAGCACTCCTCTGAGGAATCCCACAAAAAATTCCTTTGAATACATTCTAATCTAATAGCCACCGCTTTAGGAACAATAAAAAGGGAGAGATAATAAGTCAAAACGCTTGAAAAGGTACTTTTCTACAAAGTGAGTATGCCACCCTTTGACAAATAAAGATGCTTCCAGCTCAAAGCTTCTTCTCCATCCTCTCTAGAATCGAATTCCAGATAAAGGTTGTCTTATACAAAGTACCCAATGGCATTCCCAAATAAATCATAGGCAAACTGCCTTGCATTGAAAAATGTTAGCCAATGTTTGATTGTTACTGACCTCCCCAACAGGGACAATCTCACTTTTCCCCACATTCACCTTTAAACTAGTAAGAGCTTGCAAAAAAGTCAAAGCCAGCTTAATGGAAAGCAATTACTCCCTAAAAGCATTGTAGAAAAGAATGGTATTATCAATAAATAATAGATGGGAAGTACGAATACCAATAGTATTAATAGGTCCTACATGAAAACCCTGAATGAGACCACCTTCCTCAGTTTTCTTCAGATTCCGACTTAAAACCCCCATGATCAAAAGGAAGAGAAGAGGAGACAACAAATCACCTTGTCTTAGACCTTGAGAGTTACCAAAGAAACCAGTAGGAGATCCATTAACCAAAACTGAGAAGTGAACAATAGCGACACAAGCCTTTAACCATCTCCTCCATTGAACCCCAAAACCCATCCTCTCCAATAAATAGAACAAAGTGTCCCAATTCACATGATCACAGGTTTTTTCAAATGTCTAACTTACATACCACCCCCAGCGTACGACGCTTCAATCTACCATCTAGACAATCATTAGCAATAAGCATTGAATCAAAAATCTATCTACCACCAACAAAAGAATTTTGCAACTTTGAAATGATTTGTCCAACACCATTCTCAATCTATTAGCCAACACCATAGATAACAACTTATACACACTGCCCACTAAGCTGATAGGCAATATTCAGTGCATTATTTTTCTTGGGAATCAAAGATAGGAAAGAAGCATTCAGAGACCATTTAAACTTTGAGCTCCTATGAAAATGATCAAAAAATGCCATAACATCCTTTTCCACTACACTCCAGCATTTATGAAAAAATGTCATAGTTAAAAGCTGTCAGGACCTGGAACTTTATCACCCTCCATCTCTTAGAGGACCTATACCACCTCCTCCTTAGAAAAATCCCTCTCAAGAGAAAGCCGTTCATCCTCCTCAATACTAGCAAACTCCAAATCATCCATAGTAGGACGCCATGTATCGGACTTCATGTACAAGCCCTGATAAAAATGAACAACCTTAGAACGCACCTCTTCCTCATCCTTATAAAGGACACCACCCACCTCTATACTTGTAATATGATTAGTTCTTCTATGGGAATTTGCTATGCTGTGAAAGAAATGAGTATTATTGTCACACTCCTTCACAAACAATACCCAAGACTTGTCTCCAAGAAATCTCCTCCAAAGAAGCTAAATGTGCAATATCACCTTTAATATGAGTACAACGATTTTGTTCCTCATGCGAAAGGCCCAACAAGTCCTCTCTAGCATCCAAACCCAACAATTCAGATAAAAGGCATTTCTTCCTAAATGCCAAATCCTCAAATTCCTCCCTATTCCACTTTTTCAAATCATTTTTAAGAGCTTTTAATTATAAGCCAAAATAAAACTCAAAGAACCCAAAACGCAATACCCATTCCACCATTGCTGAACTCTCTCCACAAAATCCTCATCTTTCAACCACATATTGTCAAACTTAAAAGGCATTTTGACCTTTATTGACACTACTATCTACCACCAAAAGTGGGCAGTGATCAAAAACTACTCGAGGGAGTACCCTTTGAGACACACTCCCGAAATGATCTACCCAATCCACCAATGCCAAGGTCCTATCAATTCTTGACATACAATTTGTCCCCAAATCTCTAAACCAGGTGAACAAAGCCCCTTCAAGGGGTAAATCAACAAGGCAATTAGCCTCTATGAAATCCGAGAAAGCAAACATAGCCGCATTGAAAGCCTCGCAACCAAATCCCAGCATGTCTCATGTATGGCATACGAATTAGAGCGCCCCCCATCAAAAGAGAGAGAAAAAAGTTTTGCATCAATACGAAACAACCTCTTACTGCCCCCATGATCAAAGGATTGAGATGTAGGAGAGATATTTTGTGAGGTTTCTATGGTGGGAATATTTGGTATGGCTAATGGTGGAGGTACAATGTTAGACAATTTAGGCAAAGCATGGTTAGGTCCCTGAGGAGGTGGGGATGGAGTAGGCAATGTTGGAGGAGGGGGGTAAGGATATGGGAAAAAGCCATACTATGGAGGAAAGCAAAAAGGAAGAGGAGACGGAGGAGGAATGTGTAAAGGTGGTAAGGGTGGGGAGGAGTAGTTGGGGGTGAGGGTGGGGAGGAGTAGGCATCAGAGCATCCCAGGGAATCTAAGGTACCCTACTTCAAGTAACCAAAGAGATTCCCCTTTTCATATGATTGTGATGTGATGTGATTGTACTCCTACCAAAAGGAGATTATTTTGATTAATGGCGATTAAGTTTCTATTCATACAATGACAAGGAATATCACACAGATCTCCTAATTAATTACTGTCTCCTGATATGTTATGTATTCCGCCCATTTGTCTTAATGGAAGTAATTATACTCAGTGGGCCCAGGCAATTGAAGTGTTTCTTCTTGGTATAAAGAAGTATGATTAAATGATTAGTGAACCCCATGTATCTACGGACTCTAAATATGCCAATTGGAGAGCCGAAGATGCACAAATTAAGAATTGCTTGTGGAATAGCATGGAATCTAAGATCAGCTGTAGTTTGGTTTTGTTACCAACTGCTAAACTTGTTTAGGAACAGGCCAAGGAACTTACTCTAGTGTTAACAATTTGAAGCAAATTTATGGTCTTCATCAAACTTTTTTCTCCTTGAGTCTCAGTGATTTGTCTTTGAAAGATTATTAAAACAAGTTTAAGGGCATATGTGAAGAACTCAATAGTTATCAACCCATCACCTTTGATGTTAAAACTATGAAGAAACAACAAGATTCTATGCATGTTGCTCACTTCCTCTAGATTACTTAAAATTTTGGATCCAATGAAATCACAAATTTTAGCTAGTCAATACCTCCCTTGTGAAGTTTTTGGTAGACTTAGATAGGCTACATTATCTAACTTTAGTACTGATGCATTACATAAATTTGCCTTTGCCACTTCTATGGGGAGTAATAGAGGTGGTCATGGAGGTTGAGGCTATGAGGGTCAAGGCCGTGGAGGTCGTGACCAAGGGGGTCGTGGTAGAGGATGTGGCCTTCGTAAGTGCATTTATTATCATGGTGAGAATCATACAGTAGACTTTTTTTGGGAGTTGTATGGTAAACCCTCGACTCATCAAGCTAGTTTTCAAGTTGAGGAATGGCACACACATCATTTGAGCTTATGTGAATCAAGCATTTACTTGAGGAATTAAAATTTGTTGTGAAGGTGCCTGTGAATGTGCATTGTGATAATCAAGCAGCAATTCGCGTTACCTCCAATCCTGTGTTCCATGAGAAAACCATGCATATAGAACTAGATTGCCATATTACTCAGGAGAAAGTAGAAGATGGTGTAACTGCTACTCCATATGTTTCTACAAGAGTCCAAATTGATGATATGTTTACCAAAACTTTAAGTAAGACTCGTTTGGATTTATTATGTAACAAGCTGGGATTATATGATATACATACTCTCCAACTTGAGGGGGAGTGTCAATGTACTCCTTTATATATAAATAATATTTTGTATTACGGACAAACTCATCAAACACTAAACACTTCTACTTTAACAACAGTTATTTTTGTCCAAACGGGTAAGTAACATATCTTACTATCTTACTAATTACCTCATCTGTGTTTGCGCTTTTACTACCATGCAAAAATGTAATTAATCTTTATTATGTAAGTTCACAATACAATAAAGCCATTATGAAACTCAATCTGAAATATGATGTGTGATTACTCATATCACCACTTGAATACCTTGCTAAAAGAAAACAAGTGCACGAGGGATGCTTACCTTGTTGCTTAGTCCATTCTGACATTACATAAGAGAAGGAATTATCATAGCCTTCGGCTGGGATGCTGGTCAGTAAATCAATAAATTGTTCAACATTTGGGGAACTCATATGAACCTGCATTTTGAAGGGAGAAAAATTTTCAAAACTTTATCCATAAAATATATGTGGGGGTGCCTGACTACTTGACCATGCCAACAATCAGGAAATGTTGGAGAAATTTGACAAGGAACTTTATAGGTGAGGTATGAACCACAAAAAGATGAAACATATAATCATATTTAAGCAATTTAAAAAGTCCTTTTTCCAAGACAACCAATGTTGAATGAATTGAGTGCAAACAACCAGGAAGTTGCAGTATAGAACTTCTCCCATGCAACATTTTCCCATGTGCTTTGAGATATACACATATTTTTTCAAGAATACTATATAATAAAACAATTTGCAACTTAAAAAAATAATAATAAAAAAACTTCTAAAGTTTACACTATCATAACTTAGATGAAGTTAAAAAGTTAGAGGACATTACTAATCTAGCAAAAATAAGTAGCAATGAGCTTTTCAATCCCACTATTTGAACAGATTGCATCCGTCTAACAAGAGCAGCAACCAGGTCTCGTATATGCAGTGACATTTGTGATGGCAGATTCAATATAAGCTGCAGGATGTAACTCCCAACAAAAAGAGAACCAGAGCTTTCCAATTTAGGGTCAAGAAGTCTGCATTCAAATTGTGCAAATATCAGCATCCAGAAACCTATGTCAAAATTATAATATAATATTGATAATGGAAAACTAACAGGAATTGGATGAACAACTAGAAAAGCCACAAGCAATAATTTCATTTTAGAGAGAAGAAATATCATCCCAAAGCACACTGTTATTACTTCAGCTAATGGGGTAGAGGGTGAGGTTGTGCATTGCATTTTATCCCCCACTAGTTGCTTGTGTAACTTGCCAATCAAATAAAAAAAAAAAATTTTAAAAAAACGATCCAAGATATGATGTACTCTACAAAGCAAAGATGTCAACTTGCCCTTCACATAGAAGTTGACAAACTCAGGAATGTGCAATGATGATAAGGCCTGCTTGCTAGAAAGGTCAGCATTTGGCAAAAGACATGAACTACAAATGGAAAAGAAAAGTCTATATTTCTCACTCAGCAAATAAGAAACCAAATTGAAGGATAAAAAGTAGAGACACAATTCAATACATTCTTCCATGTCAATTATCAAAATCAATCAGGACCTTGTACACTTACAGAATTAACCAAACAAAAAAATGGAGATTTCACTTGAAATTCAAATGCTCCCAAAATAAAGAACACAGAAAGTCTATATCCCACAAAATGATATAAACGTAGCAGTGGTTAAATAAATAGAGCTAGTATCAAAGTTTGACTATTTTTAAGCCCCTAATCACAAGTGGTTTTGAGTAAATTATTGAACCTAGCATCGCAATAACTTCTAAAAAATAAACATAAATCTCTTCTTGCAAGTAATTAATAATCAACAAAAGAATCTAGTTTCTACTAGCCCAAATTAATAGGCCAGTACAACATTTTCAAATTTTTACACAATTAAGTAAGAGCTTTCAAGCTTCCCAATGGGACTGCAAAACAAAGTAAACTACCAAAAACTAACCTTGAAGCAGCATCAAGTAAACTTCGCATAGTAAACCCAGAATCACCACTCCAAGTTAGCACTTCTTCTCTTCCACCAGATACAAAAGCAGCTAAACATTCTGTTGCATTCTGGTCAATATTGAGGAAGCATAGGAGTCGTTTCAACATTTGGATACAAAACAAGCAAAAGGAAATTGAAAAGGCGTTGAAACATTTTAGCTAACCTGCATCTCACTATGATCATCACTTTGAAGGACTATCCAGATAACAGCATCAAAACAGACATCATGTACGGCTTTTACTACATCAATTGGAGCATTCTGTAAAATACTATCACAAAGAGTAGTTAGCAAAATGTGGATACTATTATGATAAAAATTTATGATTCCACATAAATTTTGAAAAGATGGAAAAACAATAGCAAAAGGAAAATAAAAGAAACCATCTTGCCAAATACAACTTGCCTTCAATAGCATAGTCACCAGATCCAATGATCCTGCTACTAATCCATCAGGCTGCTGTTGGGGCTGGTAATAACCATCATAATGCATCAGAAACACATACCTTCATGATTGTTGTACATCCAGACATTATTCACATTGGGATAACTCTTATAAACTGTACCTTATTTAAGATTGGTCCAATATATGGTAAAACCCGGGATGTCAGTGGATGTATACAACCAGGAGAATTTTTTATTGCCTGGGATAAAAAATGAAATGAAAAGTTAATAGAACAAAATCATAAAATCATCAACTTTCTAAAGTTATAAACGCAAAATGGCAAAAGGAAAAATAAAATAGATTCCACATCATAGATAAATGACACCACAACTCAAGTCTCAAGGGCAGTTGATGCCACCACGAACATTTGGAAAAGGTAGAAATAACAAAACAAGTTCCATTAGAATCAATATTGGATGCATCAAGCAGCACAACTGATAGAAGACCACAGCAGCAGCCATTGAGGTATATCAAAGGCATCCCACGGCTACCACTAGTGCCCAACTTTTGATTTCCATTTTTTTATTATGTTTTTAAAAATTGAATAATTCTAGTCAAATTTCTCATACTTTATTTAATTTAAGTGTTGAGGCAATCTTGTAATTTTCTGGTTTCCAGGGATAGGCTGTACTAATACTCCATTGGGTCATATTTTGTTCTTATCTAAGTTTAGTTATTTAGTTTGGGCTTAGCAGTAATAGCCCAAGGAGTGCGACTCTAATTAGGATTTAAGAGGTCCAAGTTTCACTAGGAATGGGTATTACGAATCTATTTATATGGATGTAATGCTTTCTATTGAAAAGAAGTAGTTTTCTAAATTCAGGAGTTATGAAATTTTGTTTGAGATCTGTGTGATACAACTTTCTCCAAGGCATGATGCTAGAAGTTTATTCTTTCTCTTATCTATTTTTTAAATTACCAGCAAATCAAAACCTTCCAACCGCATGTTGCTTTGTCACCTTTAAACCCCTAAAATTTAAAACTTCAAAAACCTAAACAACCAATCCATCAAATTGCCCCAAATAACCCACAGCCGATCCATCAAATTTCAAGTGGTGAGAAATGATCAGATACCATAGATATTCAGTTAAGCTATATCAACTGTTGCATGTAATATTGTTTTAGTTGTAAGGTAAATTGGGTTATTTGTATTATGGAGGTGAACTTTTTTTTTTTTTTCTTGATAGGTAATAGATATATTCATTAAAAAAATACGTTATGTTCATGATGATGAACATAATGTACTAGAAACAAACACAAACAAATCAAACAGAGATAGAATGCACGAAATCAAAAATGGAAATACATTGTGTAAAACCCCAAGTACGAGACCACCCAAAGAATGTCCCAACTAGCAAAGACTTCAAAAAATCCGCAGATTTCTCAATGTCCTCAAAAGTGTGAGTATTTTGTTCCCTCCAAATTAGCCACATCAAACAAACTGGAACCATATTCCAGACCGAAGAAGAGTGTAACCCCAAATAATTCTCCCATGCAAAAAGAAGAGAAACAACCGTCCTTGGCATCACCCACTGCAAACCAAACATCAAAAACACTTCACTCCATAAGGCATGTGTGAAGCCAATGTTTCTCCATCGCAACGGCACAAGCAACACCAATTAACCAAAGACAAGTTCATTTTTACAAGGTTGTCAATAATAAGAATACTATCTCAAGCTGCAGTCCACAAAAAGAAAGACTCTTTTATGTACCTTACTACTCCAAATACATTTCCACAGGAAAGAAAAGGTAGGAGTGCATATCAATGTTAATTTTGGTTTAAATCAAAATACATAATATGAAATTTTAGTTTACAAGGTAATTAGTATTAGAACCACCAACATAAGCTGCGAATTGCTGCCGGTCATAGTCAACTACCGTTGAATACCTTCCGTTCGACCATCACTGACCATAAACCGATGACCCATAAACCCAAATCGACCACTGTTGACTTCATTGGACCCAAGATACATCTCGCAATAAAACCCACAACTACAAAGGTTCTCTTGTTTAGCATTCTATCTCATAATTGACTTTCAGTGAAACTTTTGGTTATCAAATCAACCTCTTAAACCCAATTCTCGTTTCCCAGAAATTTCTCTCTCCTCGCTATTGTGGTTTATTGGTTAAAATTTCTTTTCTACTCTCATCTCATCGTTGGCAAGAAGCACAAGACTTGTTCATTGTCCAATTGTTTCTTGACTGAAACCCGTCAACACTTGAATCTGTCACTGTTACGGGTCAAGTCCTTTATGGATTGACTAAGATGATTACATGTTGACCTTCTCAAGTGCTTTTCCTTCTGTTTTTCCCTTGTTTTAATCGTGTTATTCCAATAGCAAGTGTGTCTGTATGTTGGTTTCATTTGTTTCTTGAATTGGTCAATCGGGTTATGGAGTTGTGAGTTGTCGATTAAGTTGTTTGTAAATTTTGGTTCTATTTATGATCATCTAATTATTTGTTATCATGAAAACAAAGATAAAATTGGACCGCGATTAATTGTTTTCAACTGAATTGTTGTTGATGAACTCAATTAAATTAAATAATAGCAGTTATGCTCAATTGACAAAGTCAGTAGAAGCTTTCTTTTTAGGTTAAATTCCAGTACTAGGTGCCAAATCCCCCTACCTTGATCAATCCCAAATATATTGATTGGAGAGTTGAAGATACCCAAATTTGTAGTTTTCTAAGCTGCTAAACACATTGCATCCAATCCGGAATTCAATGAAACGACCAAGCACATTGAAGTAGAATGTCACTTTGTCCAAGACAAGATTCTAAGTGAGGAATATAACTACATATGTGAACTCTGGAGATCAACTTGCTAATTTCTTTACTAAGGCATCATGTAGAAGTCATCTAGAGTTGATATGTTCCGAGCTGGGCCTATATGACAAACATTCCCCAGCTTGAGGGGAAGTGTTTTTTTTTTTTAAGTAATAAAATTATGTTAATTATTTCAGGTCACATTTTGTTGTTGATAATTCAAAGGTTGGGAGAGGGGGATTTGAACCCTACTTGAAGGCAAGTGTTAGAGAATTAGGAATACATATGGTTGTACTTTCTGTTGTATATGTGGAACCCTTCAAGAAAGGGCTAGGAAGTTGCTCGGAAGTTTCATAAGGGCTGAGCTGTCCCTACCAGCTGTCCCATTGTGTTTACCCTTTATTATATAAGGTATGAATCGAAAGCTGAGGTAGATTTCCAGTAAAAAGGAGGTGTTTATTTGAATCTTTAATACATCCACTAACAAAGCCTTATACCCCCCATTGGTAACAAACTGAAATAAGTATATTAAACCACATCAAGCACATGCAGACAAGATGCATGTAGGCATCCCATCTTACTATGACAATCATCAACAACACTCAAAATTTTTACCTCAAGAACCTCAAGTGCATCAATGCTGATAAAAGGATCTGAAATATGCAATGCCCACACATTAAGAATTATGGGAGAGATGATGGGCTCCACAGATGTCGATGTTTCACTGCCTACATGAGAAACAACAGCAAAAAAAAGGGTACAGTTAACCAGAAAGAAAATGAAAATTGTTACACCAGCCTAAAACGAGATTACCATATTTGCCATGGAATTAAGAAAACATGATACTACTCAATACTTAAAATGAAAGAAATCGGTACTTAACCAGAAAGAATATGAAATTTGTTATACCAGCCTAAAATGAAATTGCCATATACCCACCTGCCTTAATCGCAGCTTGCAGTGTTTCAAGCACTAGGTGTAAGGTTTCGTCAGATGCCTAAAAAGCAGCATTAGAAATAATAGCAAATGGCACTTCAACCAAATCAAACAAGGATATAATGGAGGTACATTACCTGGTTAAGAAGATCTGTAAGTGATGAAAATAAACCCATCATTTGGGATTGAATAAGTTCTTTGTTTGCTTCAGGTAGGAGCTGGGAAAGTGCCCTGCAGGCACCTACTTTAACAGGTGGGGGCCTGTGAAAAGAATACCATCACCATAGCTTAATTTCTCTCTCTCTCAATAATTTACATACTAAAAAGGAGGTCTGAATGCTTACACATCCATGCCAATTGCCTTGATAGCAGCGTACAGGATGTGCTCAAGAACTCCATGGCTAATCTATACAAGATCATAAATTTCATAGGAATATTCTAGAATACATGAGCTTCAAGAAGGAAAGGAAGTATTTTAATATTTACCAGAGGGGAGAACTTAGCAACTGATGTAAATATACGGGCATAAAGGAAGGGATATTCATGTACCCCTGCACAACAGAACAATAACAACTAATTTCGTTCACTGATGCATAATTTGAATCCAGTACTGAGAGAGACAAGAGGCCGGGGGGGGGGGGGGGGGGGGGGGTACGGAGAGAAAGAGAGTTCACCAATTCCAATGTCTTCAGTGATTATTTGCTCCGCAAGCTTTCCAACATCAACTCTGCTTGGTCCTGATACCTGACAAGTATATTTAATAAATATATCAATAAAATATATGAAGCAGATCCCACCAAGAAAAAAAAATCACGTTATCAAAAGTGAAAGATGGTAGTAGCTACACACATTAGAACCCAACCACATTACAAAACCTACCTTATGTTAGAGGTATAAAGTATAAGGCACAAACCTCTAAATCAACCAACTGTTCTGAAAGAGATGCTAAAGCAAATAGAGTAGCTTCCCTCGTCTGAGCAATACACCAAGCAAAATTGAGTTAAAGAGAGAAGGATAAAATTAACACATTAAAATATAATATATACATATACATATAAATACACAGATTTATATGGCTATAATTGCTAGTATTTATTTCGGATACCCTGTGTTAGGCCAAAGTCAGAGTCATATCATGTGGAAAGCCATAGCTTCATCCCTCATGTAGGGTATTTGAAATGAGAGGAACACTGTGAAGTTTGAAGGAAATGAAATTCCAAATTCAGATTAAAGGTTTGCAAAATAATAAGGTGGTGCTAATACTGCAATTTCCCTCTTTCGTCAACCAGTTTGAATGGTATATATTCCCCCAAGTCTCAAATCACAAGAAGTTGGATAGCATTTTTTATCTTTTATAAGCATCCCCCTTTGAGAAGGGAAATAAGGGGAAGGGGCTTGACAAAGGCACAAATGCAGGCATTACCGTTTTGACCCTTTGCTGTAGTTACAGGGATTCCATATTCATGAGCTTGTCTATCTTTAAGTGTTTGGATATTTGTAATTTCAAATTTTAGCTTTATTCTTTTTGTTTTTTAAATTCTGCATACTGTTTTGAACTTGGCAGTTAGATTATACCATTTTATCTTTATAATGAAATATTCAAAAGTTCCCTAAAGTCCATAAGTATTACAAGAGAATACAGGTTCTGCCACTAATACCTTGGAAAACACATTCTTCCAAGAGAATCACAAGCATAATAGACTGGAAAAGACTCAATACAGCATCTATTTTTATGGAATTTAAATCTTTAAGAAGATTGCACAGAGGGGATAAAGGGCCAATGAAATCAAGAAACCATATTCTAATAAAGCTCTGCCAACATAAGGTGGAAATAGATCCTTGGTTACTAAGCTTTATTAAGCAGATCTGGTGGCAGCGTTTCTTAATTACTATGGAAAATCTTGACTAAGGACCCAATATTGATATCAAAATAGTGCATTTCGGCATAGTCTACTTATGAATCCTATTAGAGGTCTTTGGCAATGCCCTACTACAGGATAATTTCCTAACTGTTAACATATACACAGACAAATACTAATGGAGGAAAAAAAATGGTAAAAAGTAAAGATGTTTTAGAAAGCTAAGTTGCTTAGAGAAAAGAAAGAATGAACTAGCTCCTCTAGAGACACACTCTTGGAATAATACCTCATAGGTAGATTTCTTAGATTCAAATTCAATTAGTTACAATGAAAGCAGTCTTGCTCATTTATAGTTACATAAGCAAGCTGCTTAGTTACAAGAACCCACCATGTGGCTGCCATGTGATTTGGCCAAAGCCTAAGTAACTTCTCTAACTAACTAATAGACTATTGCACTTATCATTAACAACCTATCAGCTAACTAACTTTCTGTTACAAGTGATAAAGGCTATTAAAAGTAAAACAAGAAATTACTTATTATACAACAGAAGCTAGTAACAGATAGATTTAAAATTGAACTACACCAGGACTGTCCCTCTTTGGAACACACTTGTCCTCAAGTGTGGCTTGTTGTAAGCTAATCCAGTTCATGATAGGGCAGCAAGTGACGTACACTAAAACTGTTAGAAATACGTAGATGATCAGGTAGCTTGACTTGGTAGGCATTGTCATCGATCTTTTGTAGTATAGGACAAGGACCAATCTTCTTTTGCTACAACTTTGTATTAGGTCCAACAAGGTTCCTCTCCTTGGTCAGGATCACCCATACTATGTCACCATCCTTGAAAATCACTTGCCTTTTCTTCTTGTCAGCTTGTGCCTTGTACTTAACATTGCTGGCCTCTATTTTCTTCTTAATATCTGCGTGCAGTTGTTGTATGAAGTCAACTAACTCGGTGGCTTTCGAATGCTCCTCCTTGGGTAATGGTAAGCTTGACAAGTCAAGAACAATGGCTGGTTGCATCCCATAAACAATCTAAAAGGGAGAGTGTTGAGTTGTTCTATTGGTAGATGAGTTGTAGGCAAACTTTGCTATAGGTAAAACATTCTCCCATTCCTTAGGTTTGTCCCTTACAAAACACCTTAGGAGGTTGCCCAAGCTCCTATTGACCACCTTAGCCTGTCCATCCATTTGAGGATGGAAGTTGGTGCTGTACTGCTAGTCAGTACCAATTTTCCTCCACAAAGTCCTCCAAAAATGGGCAAGAAATTTGGCATCCCTATCAAACACAATGCTAGTTGGAACTCCATGTAACTTATAGATCTCCCTGAAAAATAAACCAACAATATTGGAGGCATCATTAGTCTTTTTGCAAGCCACAAAATGGGCCATCTTGGAGAATTTGTCCACTACCACTAGAATAGAGCCTGATTTCTAGCAGTAAGGGGTAATCTAAGCACAAAGTCCATGCTAACGCTAGTCCAAGGCTTGTTAGGAACTGGAAGGGGCAAATACAATCTAGCATTGGTGGCTGTCCCTTTACTTTGCAGACATATCATGCATATTCGAACTAGTCTTACCACATCCTTAAGCATGCCTAGCTAATAGAATTGTTGTTGTAGGAGCTGCAATATCTTCTCTCTCCCAAAGTGGCCTTGCCTATGCACTTCAAACAGAATTTTGTGCCTAAGAAAACATTTTGGAATACAAAGGAGCAGGCCTTTGAATACAAGTATCCAACTTGCAAGTTGAATCTAGAACAGGCAGCTTTGTTGCCTTGTTGCAAATTCTGCATAATTTGAAACAACTTGGAATCTTCCTTATACTGCTGCCTAAATGCCTCAAAACCCTCATCTATGTTGTGCATCAGCACTAGTAAGGAAGATCTCCTGCTAAGACCATCTGCCACTCTATTAAGGACTCCAACTTTGTGCCTTAAGCCAAAGTTGAACTGTTGTAGGTAGATAGCCCATTTGGCATGTTGTTTGTTAAGGGTTGCTTGGCTATTGAGGTGTTTAAGAGCCTCATGGTCAATATGAAGCATAAATTCTTTGTAAGCCAAATATCACTTCCAATGTTTTATTGCTTGTACTATGGCATAGAATTCCACATCATAGGTGTTGTAGTTGAGCTTGGTTGAATTGAGTTTTTCACTGAAATAGGCCACTAGCTTGCCCTCTTGACTGAGAACACCCCCTATGCCCAGAAGCATCACAATCCAATTCAAAGATCTTTTCAAAGTCAAGAGCCTGCAATACTGGTGCTACAGTAAGGGCAACTTTCAAGGACTCAAAACTCTACTGCTTAGCCTCATCCCACACAAAAGTAGACACCTTGAGAAAGTCAATGAGTGGTGCTGCAACTGTGCTAAACCCTTTGATGAATCTCTTGTAAAATGTTGCTAACCCATGTAAGCTTCTTACTTTAGCTGCAGATCTTGGACCAGGCCAATCAAGAATGGCCTTAACCTTCCCCTCATCCATTGCAATACCCTTATCAGTCACCACATACCCAAGAAAACCTACCTTACTTATTGCAAAGGTACATTTCTTGGTAATTGAATAGAACTTATCCCTTCTTAGTAACTCAAACACAAATTTCAAATGATTCACATGATCATTCAAAGTCTTGCTACATACCAATATATCATCAAAGTAAACTACAACACATACACCAAGCAAAGGCTGCAACATTTGAGTCATTACCCTCATGAAAGTAGCGAGTGCATTAGTAAGACCAAAAGGCATGACAAACCACTCATATAGCCCACTATGGGTCTTAAAGGCAGTCTTCCATTCATCCCTTGGCTTAATCCAAATTTGATGATAGCCACTTCTAAGATCTATCTTGGAAAAGATTTTAGAACTAGCTAGACAGTCAAGCATATCATCTAGCCTAGGTATAGGAAATCGATATTTGATTGTGATTTTGTTAATGGCTCTACTGTCAACACACATTCTCCAACTACCATCCTTCTTAGGGGTTAAGAGGGTTGGTACAGCACATGGACTAAAACTTGGCCTAATATATCCCTTCTCCAATAGTTCTTACACTTGCCTATTAAGTTCATCCTTTTCCATTGGTGTCATCCTATAGGCAGCCCTATTAGGTAATGCAGAACCTGGAATGAAATCAATGGTATGTTGTATGTCTCTCATAGGAGGCAATTCAATAGGTAATTCATTAGGGAAGACATCCTCAAATGACTTGATCAACTCCTTTATAGATTGAGGCACTATCATAGCATCTAACTCTAATGCAGTCAATAACATGTAAACCAAACCAGTTGCTAGAGTTTCTTGTGCAAATTTCTTGACAATAAGCAAAGAATTAGGCTGTACAATAGTAGGAGTTTTAAGAATCACCTTTTCTTTTATGGGTAGTAGGGTGTAATGTTGTCCATCCTTGTATAAGTTGTTGGTGTTCTTCCTTCCATCATGGTTGGTGTGTCTATCATACTGCCAAGGCCTTCCCAACAGCAAATGGCATGCACCCATCTTCACTACATCACAAAAAACTGAATCTTTGAACTTCTTCCTACTTGAAAAGGAGACCATGCATCTCTTGGAAACTCTTATATCATTGCCTGTCTTAAGCCATGTCAATTTGTAGGGGTGAGGATGATCTTCAATCTTTAAACCAAGTTTATCAACAACTTCTTCAAACACCACATTTTCACAACTTCCCCCATCAATTACTAAGTTGCAAATCCTGCCACCAATATTACATGTGGTGTGAAAAATGTTGCTCCTCAACCAATCCTCCTGCTCTTGTTTTGGTGCTAACAAGGTCTTCTTCATTACCAAAGCCAAGCCTTCTTCCTCATCTGAGTCACCTATAACAATTTCTTCTTCATACATTGGAAATTCTTCATCTTCATGGTCTTCACAACCTTCAATCATCAAAGCTTTACCCTTGCCTTAAGCACTAACTCCCCCTTTCTTGCAATCTATGGCCTTGTGCCTAGCTTCTTCACACTTGGTTTGGCTACTCTAGAAGTTGAAGGCAAACTTACATTGTCAATCTTGAAAGGTTGTGCACTATTATTAGTTGGCCTTCCTTGAGTACTAACTTGGGTACTTCTGCTATCACCATAAGCTTGGAATTGCATAAAGGCTTTTCTTGCAAGTTGCTTCTCAAACATCAAGCCCTATTGTGAGCTTAAAAATACAGTCTACAGTTGGTGCAAAAATAAGGCATCTTAAAGTGGTGGTTTAAGACCACTCAAGAACCTTGCAACTATCTACTTTTCACTCTCATTCAGGTCTACTTGAGCTACCAGTTGATCAAATTCCTTTGTATACTCTTCCACACTGCCATGTTGCTTTAAATTATGCAGTTGTTTGTACAAGGATTGCATATAATTGAAAGGTAGAAATTGGCTTCTCATTTTCTGCTTCATCTTGCACCAATCTTGGATCTTTCTTTTACCCCTCCTAACTCTTTGAACTTGGAGTTGTTCCCACCAAGCTGAAGTTCTCCCTCTCAGCTTGATAGATACCAATTTCACCTTCTTGAAGTCTAGTATTTCATGGAAATCAAAGATTCTTTCCACTTGGTTAAGCCAATCCATGAATTCTTCATGATTCAAGCTACCATAGAACTCAGGTAACTCAATCTTGAAGTTTGATTCCCATTTTGGTTCTCCCCTTGGAAGACTAAGCACTTGGCTTAGAACACCTCCTCTAGGCTGACCAATTGGGTTACTAAAGTTGTTGTGACTATCAATTTCAGCATCTTCTACAGGTTCATCATCATTTCTAGGATGATAATGCCAGTTCCTTCCCACTTCCTCATTCAAGGCAACAAATTTCCCCCTTAGCAACTTCACAATCTGCTCCAATGTCACCTGGGGTTCTCCTTGGTGTGGTTGCAGCAGCTGCCTGGGTTGAACCTACACCTCAGGTTCATGTGCAAGAACACCTTTCTTGTTCCTTCTATTGTAAACTATTGGTGTCATCTTCACAAATTCTTAGGCTCACTAGTAGAGGATAAGAAAATGAAATCAAGATAAGATCTTGATAGGTTCTTGATGACAAATGAAGAAACAAATTGCAAGCCAACTTGAATCCTAAGGATCTCAAGTTCTGATACCAATTTATGATGGAGGAAAAAAAAAATTGATAAAAATGAAAGATGTTTTAGAAAGCTAAGTTGCTTAGAGAAAAGAATGAATGAACTAGCTCTTCAAAAGACACACTCTTGGAATAATATCTCATAGGTAGATTTATTAGATTCAAATTCAATTAGTTACAATGAAGGCAACCTTGCTTATTTATAGTTAAATAAGCAAGTTACTGAGTTAGTTACAAGAACCCACCATGTGGCTGCCATGTGATTTGGCCAAAAGCCTAACTAACTTATCACTTACAACCTATCAGCTAACTAACTTTCTGTTACAAGTGATAAAGGCTATTAAAAGTAAAACAAGAAATTACTTATTATACAACAGAAACTAGTAATAGATAGATTTAAAATTGAACTGCAACAAATACATTTTACTTACCCTCCACCAAATTGTGGAGCCAGAAACTTTTTCTTGTTGAGACTCCCTGAAGTGTTGTTTTGCACCATTCATGATGGCATCAATTCCTTCTCTACCATAAGCATTGACAACCTCTTCCAGTAAAAGTGCACCTATAAGAAGCAATATCTTATAGAAAAAAACTTCCATGAAAGCTCATGCCATAAGGGAGTATGAAGACAATTTTATTCTAGTTTAGGTTTATTTACTTTTAGAAGTAAATTGTACTAGTCCCTCCGTCCCAGTTTTTTTATCCTCCATTCCATTTTGGGATGTTCCAAAATATTGTCTTGTTTCTAAAATTAGAAGTCATTTATGCCCTTACTTTATTTCCAAAACCATTTATAAAGAAAACCAACGAATATTTAAAAAATCAATATTGATTAAAAAGATAAACTAGAATTTGTATTTGATGTAATCCAAAATTGCTTGGAGCCAATACCCAATAGTTTTTGTATTGTGGTAGTTGTAGATTTTTCAAATTTGATTAAGAGGATAAGTTAAAATTTGTGCTGTGTAATTTCAAAAATGCTAATACTGATAAGGAGCATATTTTTGTGCCTGTAATTTCAGATTTAATATTCCTATTTTTTGAAAAATTTAGGAAGCTTATATATATATTTTAGGCAAACAAGACAATAAATGATGTTCCCTTAAAAAGTTTGATTTTTGAAACTGGACAAACAAATTGGGATGGGATGGAGGGAGTATTACCGTTAGTCCATTGGATATTATTTTAGGTGTTATTTAGCTAATGAGGTTATTAGTTTCTTATTTAATGTCTTAGAGTCAAGTTTATTTTCGAAATTCAATAATTGGACTTTGGATCCAAAAAATTATGGTTAGTGTTTAGTCCTAGTAATCTATATAAATGTGTTATAGTACTTCAATGATTAAAAATTCAATTGGAATTTTCTTCAATGGCTTGGTGCTGATTCCAGTCTATCTAGGTAGGTCTTCCACCTTGCCTAGTATGGACTCCAAGCAACCCTAGGTGTTAATTCCAAGGTTTATTTTACAATTCTATTTATTTTCCAGAAAAATCCCTTGAAAAATTTGTGCAACTTGGTTCAGAGCGTTCTATGTTTTGTGTTATCATGTAGCCTCAAAAAATAAAATTAATTAAGAGTCCAAAAAACTAAAAAGTTTTATGCTGTTAAAATCTACCACAAATATTGATACAATTATATATATAGCATGACAAAAAAGACCAACAAATAATCATATTATTAACCCTTCAGTAGAATTTTATCTATAATTTAATAGTTAAAAGAGGGGAGATTTGAATCTTGGACATCTTTGAAGTGCCAATTGAGCTACAAGGCTCTTGGCGACCTTCAGAAGATGTATATGTCCATGAGATTGTTCAGAAGAACATCATGTCAGCATGCATCACTTTCATGATAATTCTACATTGTCCATGATTTCAACAATTTATAATAGATTTTATAGCTTTCCAAATTTGTGTTCATCTTGTCTCCATACCCAAAATGATCACAACAGTCTTAACAAAATAATAATTAACATATCCAATTAGATCAATATATTAAAACCCTTATTTCAGTCTACATAGACTTATATATATATATATATATATATATATATATATATAGAGAGAGAGAGAGAGAGAGAACAATTAAATATCACAACAATTCTTACCTGAAACACGACAGCTATAAGTGACATCATCCTCATCAGCAACAAATTGGTTAGCATCCACTGACCAAGTATGTACCTAATGACAAGTTATTTGGAAAAGAGAAGGAAAAATTCTATAAAAAGCAAACTCAAATCAAACATTTAAATATTGACTCAGATTCGATTAGATACATCTAGAAAATAGGAGATTTCATAAAAACATCTACTCCAAAGTGGTAGAATATTCAAAAGTAATGGATTTTCCTCTTGATATTAATTTCATTATTATTGCTATTAGCATCTATAGAGGGTTATGATTAGCCAATAAATAAAATGAGACAATGAGAAAGCGAATGATTTTATTGGAAAAATTTTCATAAAATATCTATTCATTTTTTACAATAAGTGTCAAACAACGTGGGAGGAGCTGGCAGAACTTATCATTGGTGGAATTTGACATGGTGTTTGGGAGGAGACTTTAATGTAATCTGCTTCCATCGGAGAGAGGTTAGGGGCTGAAAGTTATACTCGTTCTAGGTATGAATTTTCTGATTTTATCTCTCTTCATGAGTTGATGGATATCCCTTTGGCCTAATTCTTCCTCAGCATCTAGAATAAATCAGTTTCTCTTCTCTCCAATTTTGTCAGATTATTTCACATACTTCTCCCAAAAACGGTTGCCTAGAGTTTTATCAAATCACTTTCAAATTTTGTTGGAGGGTGGGAGTCAACATAGAGGTCAAATTCCTTTTCGTTTTGAAAATATGTGGTTGAAGGCAGGGAGAGGTTTGTAGACAAAGTGAAGGCTTGGTGGGGAGCTTATCATTTTCAGGGAACTCCTAGTTACATATTGTCAAAGAAGTTAGCAGCTTTGAAATTGGATTTTAAAAAAAGTGGAATGAAAAGTAGTTTGGTAATGTCACGGTTAAGAAGCAGCATCAATGCAGTAATTTGAATGCTTTAGATGTTAGAAGGGAGACTCACCCTCTAACAACCAAGGAAAATTTAGAACAAGTAAAACTCCGTACAGAAATAGAGAAGACCACTTTATTAGAAGAGATTAGTTGGAGACAAAAGTCTAGAGTGCTATACTTGAGGGAGGGGGATTCCAATATAAGATTTTTTCACAATATGGCCAATTTTAATAGAAGAAATAGCAGTATTGAGGAATCTTATGGTTAATGGAAATTTGTCTTCCAATCAGGATATGATTGCTGATTGTATAACTCAATTCTACATGAACTTATACACTGAGCAGCGAGTTGATCAACCTTTCCCAGATGTGTTGGAATTTCCAAGGACATCAGGAGCTAAAGCAGACTGGCTAGAGAGACCTTTTAAGGAGACAAAGATCTTTGCAGTAATCAAGGATTTTAATAGCGATAAATCACCTGTGCAGATGATTTTCCCATGGCAATTTCCCAATCTTGCTATAAGGTTCTCAAATCAGCTCTTTTGGTTGTGCCCCATTTTTATGCTAAAGGTCAATTTGAAAAAAGTTTGAATGCAACCTTCATTCCTCTCATTCCAAAAAAAAAAAAAAAAACTGCAAAAGTGGAAGTCAAGGATTTCCATCCTATCAACCTTGTTGGGGGGTTTATAAAATTCTCGCTAAAGTTTTGGCTACATGACTACGCACGGTCCTAGGAGATATCATTTCAGCTCCAAAAAATGCTTTTGTTTTGAACAGGCAAATTCTCAACTTTATACTTATTGTTAATGGATGTCTAGACAAAAGAATGAAGTTTGGTCTGTCAAGTTTATTATGTAAATTGGATGTCAAGAAGGTTCTTGATCATGTGAATTGGATCTTTCTTATTCACTTGCTAGAGCGTAGTGGTTTCTCTGATAAGAGGAGGAGGTGGATTTTCTTTTTCTTTTTTCTACTATTCGCTTTTCTATTCTTATTAATAGTTCTCCCTATGGCTTTTTCAAGGGCTCTAGAGGGTTGAGACAAGGCAATCATTTGTCACCCTTGTTATTTGCTTTGGTCATGGATGCCGTTGGTAGAATGTTTAATAAAGCTGTCCATGAAGGTTCGCTTGTCAAGTTTTTGAGTGGGTGATTTAGAGGGAAGATCTTTGGCGCTTTCTCATCTTCTCTTTGCTTACGACACTCTACTTTTTTGTGATGCCAACCTTGGTCAGAATTTGATTCTCCACATGGGGCTCATTTGGTTTGAGGCAGCTTCTGGCCAAAAAACAAATCTGGGTAAATCCAAATTGGTACCTATGAGAGCGGTTCATAACATCGAATTACTGGTGAATGTCCTTGGCTGTAAGCGAGGTACTCTTACAATGAAATAATTGGCTCTTCCTTTTGGTGCAAAATTCAAGGATGAGAAAATATGGAACCCAATTCTAGAGAAGGTTAAAAAGAGATTAGCAAGATGGAAATGATAGTACTTATCCAAGGGAAGTAGATTCACTTTAATTTAAAGTACTCTATCAAATCTACCTACTTATTTTCCATCCTTATTTCCTATCCCTACTTTTGTGGCTAATCGAATTGCAAAACTTCAACAGAACTTTTTATGGGGTAGTCTGGGGGATAAACCTAAATTTCACCTAGTTATATGGGCTACTATTTGTGCTCCTCTTTCTTCAGGTGGTTTGGGAATAAGGAATTTGAGACTTTTTAATGAAGCTTTGCTAGAGAAGTGGTTGCGGAGATTTGGACTTGAAAGAGATGCTCTTTGGTAGCAAGTGATAAAGGTGAAGTATGGATGTGTACGGGGTGTCTGGTGTACTGGTTCAGTTTTTGGTCCCTATGGTGTTAGTTTGTGGAAACATATTAGCCGGAGTTGGCCTTCTTTGTCTCATTATATTCTATATGATTTTGGTGATGGGTGAAGGGTGAAGGGTGAAGGGTGAAGTTTTGGCAAGACTAATGGTGTGGGGAGACATCTTTGGCTGTTAGTTATCTTGAATTATTCAAAATTTTCCGAGACAAGGAGGTAAGTGTGGCTAAGCTTATGAAGTTCACAATGGGGTCCTCTATTAGGATGTAAGTTTTTTTAGGGTTGTTCATGATTGGGAATTGGAGGCTTTGTCAAGCTTCATGGATACCATTTAAGGATCTTTTGTAAGGGGGATTAGGGAAGATAAAATGTGCAGGAACCCATATAGAAATAAGGGATTTATGGTTAGTGCTTATTATCGTATTTTAGTTGGCCCAAGTGATCTTTTTTCCCTCAAAAAAGCATATGGAAATTGAAGATCCCTTCTCAAGTGGCTTTGTTTTTTTGTATGGACTGCTACTTTGGGAAAATGTCTGACGATTGACAATTTAAGAAAAAAGAAGGTTTGGATTTTCGATTGGTGTTATATGTGCAAGTGTAATGATGAATAGGTTGACCATCTTTTCTTTCATTTCCCATTTCTATGGATCTGTGGTCTACAGTTTTGGGTTTATTTGGAGCAAGTTGGGTTGTGTCTAATTCTGTTGTTAAGCTCCTAGCTTGTTGGCAAGGTTGGTTTCGTCGTCCTTGAAATGGACATATATGGATAGTTGTTCCCCATGGTTTGCTAGGGTGTCTTTGGAGGGAAGAATAGCAAGTGCTTTGAAGATAATGTGAAATTCATGCCATACCCCAAGTTATTTTTCTTTAGATCCTTATTGGATTGGTTGTCAACTTTGCGAAACCAATTCTTATCTTCTATTCTAGATTTACCTAATTTATGTAATTTTTGTACTTGATTTATTTACCCCCTATACACATCCTGTGTAGTTAGGTGTCTCCTTTGTTATATCAATAAATCTTATTACTTATAAAATAAAAAATAAAAAATTTGTTCAGTTTTTCATAACAACATAACAACCTAGAGAAGCACCCAAATTGTGAGCAAAATAGACTATTTTTTCATTTTGCATATAAACATTGCCAAGAGCCTTGTAGCTAGTTGGCACCTCTTAGTATTTCCAACCAATAGACACATCTAGGTTCCAATCCCTCCTACCTTGTTGTAATTATCGAACTATCAAATTATCAAAACAAAAATAAATAAATAGAGAAGCACACATTCAGATCATCATTTAAAAATAAAAAAAAAATATATATATATATATATATTACAATAAACCAATTGATGCAAGATTACACCCAGAAATTATTTCAAATCTAATTTTGGATTTTCATTGGATAATTTTATATTTTAAGTTTTTATTTGTTTAGTTTGAGTTATGATAGGGACTAAATTTCATGTTCTTAGATAAGGATTAGTTTAGTATTTGGATTAGTATTTGAGTTCAACTAGGATTAGTTGTTAATCTTTATCTTTTATTTACTTGTTTATCTTTATCTTTTAGTTATTGGAAGGTCTATAACCTACCTCTCCCATTCTCTCCTCTCAATCTATTCTAATACAATGGAAAATATATTTGAGCTTTTTGAATCAATTAGTTTTTTTTTTTCAATTTAAAAAAAAAAAACAAAATTATTAGCAAAAGCCCAAAAATTGGAAGACCAACAGTGCAAACCCAGGACCAAAATCCAGACCAGACTGACCAGGACCAATTGCATCCGGACCTGTTGAGACCAGTCACTTGTCCGGTCAGATTTGGTCCAGGCTATTATGGAACTAGACAGATCAGTCTGGTACCAAAAAAAAATAGCAAAAACCGCACCAGACCAGACCGTTTAGCACCCCCATACGTTCTTAATTTGTAAGGGTAGTCACTAAACAGATTTCCTTAAATTACAATTTCAAAACATTCTGAACAAAACAGACTATTTTTCCACAATTTGCACCCAGGGCCAGAACACTCAAAACCTATGAAAAAAAGAAGTGTGTTTTGGTGTGTGGGTTCTATTTTTTCTTCTTTTCTTTTCTTTTTTGGTTGTGTGGGGTTTTTTTTTAATTGCTCTCATCACAAGCTATAAAGTCAATTGCAATCCTATCCTAAACATCAAAAATGTTCAGTCCTCTATCCAATGAGGTCAGTTGCACCGTAAGCTCAAAATTTTACAAATATCACCCTTAGACTTTGATGTGTGTCAATTTGGCCCGTTGACTTGAACAATTAACCCCCTGGACATTACGTTTGTGGCAAATCAAACAATTTGTTAGTATTTTTCAGGTAAAGCCTAACTGATGTGCATAAGGTAATAATGGTTTGGGAAAGTCATATACTGTCATATTCTGTTTACAAGCAAATTATGATGGGAGTTCATTGAATTTTTTTTATGAACCTTAACAAATGTAAACATTGCTGCAATTCAACATAATTATGTCTATGGAAATGTGGTTTACTAGTATAAAACACAGAATTACCTGCTGTTCAGTCATTTGCAGAAAGGCAATAGTATAATACACCAACTCCGTGATATTATTTGCAACAACCTACATCAGCAATGTTTGATTTATAATAGAGAGCAATAAAGATGAAACACAATCAGGTTCCAAAACATAACCATACCTTTGCCAGTTTTGCACTACCCATGATGGTCAACAGAAACTCAAACAGCTGTACATGCAGTAGTACATGCATAAGAAATCAATCTTTTGAACAAATACAAAATAATCAATATGGCAAGAAAACCAAATGCATCACTTGTAATGGATTAATATGCAGTTGGAGATTGACGCAGGCTGCAAGAAGCCAATTTCATTTTAATTTTAGTTTATTTATTTTTTAGTGTGGAAATTTTGTAATTTTCTAGTTTCTGGGCATGGGCTTTTTTTTTTTTAATAAGTGATAACTTTATTGAGAAAAAGATTTACTTCATGTTCACAATGAAAGGACACAAAGTTTCCAAGAAATTACAAATAATCAAACAAAAAAACTAAGAGAATTCTGAATTCAAAAATGGAAGTATAATGAGTGAATCCCCAAACCCAAGCCCACTCAAAAAAGGTGCATAGGAAAGAGGATTTCAATTGCTCTAGGGATTTCTCGGTGTCTTCAAACGTGCAAGAATTTCATGCCTTCCACACTAGCCACATCAAACAAAACGGTGCCATATTTCAAACGCCTAAATAGTATTTTCCAAACCAACTCCTCCAACTACTAAGTAGTGACACAACTGTTGGAGTCACCACCCAGTGAACCCCAAACATCCGAAAGACTTCACTCCACTACAAAAAAACATCACAATGGAGCAATAAATGTTCCATTATTTCCTTGCTATAGGAACATAAACGACACCAGCCCACTAAAGAGAAACCCCTCTTATCATAGTTCCTATTCATATGCTGCTACCCATAGCATTCTGGGTTATGTTCCTCCTGGATACAATGCCTTGAGAACAACACTTTTGCAAAGAGAAATAGCTCATGTTGAAAGACTTCTGAAACCAATTAAGGACTCTTGGCTTGAACATGGTGTAAGTATAGTTTCTGATGGATGGTTAGATCCACAAAGGAGGCCTCTTATTAATATTATGGTTGTATCAGATGGGGGTCCAGTGTTTATAAAGGCAATTGATGGGTCAAGTGAGTTCAAAGACAAACATTATATTGTTGGGGTGTTGAAGGATGCTATAAAAGAGATGTGGGATTCAATGATAGAGAAGGTGAAGGCAGCAATATATCGGCTCATTTTGGGGTGTGGTGTATGATATACTCATTGATCGATGGACTAAAAATTGTACACCACTACATTGCTTGGCTCCTTAAATACTAAGTAACTACTTTTATTTTCTATAGTTCCCCCTTTTAGTAAAACACACGTTTCATCTATATTCGTTTTTTAGTCTTTAACTAGGTATTACTCCATTGAATGGCTTTCAGAGAATCCAAAATGCATCACTCTACATCGGGATCATGAAATTTCTATGGAAAGGAGCAAGTGTTTGGATCGATACTTTGAAGATGAGAATGACTTAAGGGTGGTGAAAGTTGAGTTTGTTGCATTTTCAAGAGGGAGGTTTCCTTCACCAGATGTCTTGACAGATAGGTGGGCCTTACAACCTTTGATTTGGTGGCTATACCATGGCTCCTCATTTCCAACTCTTCAAACCCTTGCCTTTAAACTTCTTGAACAACCTTGTTCATCCTCATGTGCTGAGAGGAATTGAAGCACATACAAATTCATTCATTCCTTAAAAAGAAACAAATGGCTCCTGCATGCACTAAGGATTTGGTATATGTGCATTCTAATCTTCGACTCTTGTCAAGGCACAATGAGGAGTACGTAAACATAGCAACAAAGATGTAAGATATTGCAGGAGACTCTTGGAATGAGAGCAACATACATGGAGGAGCTGGAATTCTTGAGAATGTAGCCCTTACACTTGATGAGCTAGAGTTGGAGGCCGTGGTTATTGGGAATGCTAGCACTAGTGCAACTACTAGTGAAAGTGAAGTTCGAAGTGAAGCTATTAATCTTGATGATGATGATGGTGTTGTTTGATTGTCTTGTTGATTATCTTTTATTTTGTTTTAGTTTCAAATTTGTGAGTTGTATTCTAATTTCCGAACATCATGAAATGTTTTAGTTTGAAACTTATGAGTTGTATTTAATTTATGAACATCATGTTTTAGTTATTATCTACTATTACTCTTAAATTTGGTATATATTCATATAATGTGAAAAAATATGCTTAGCAATATACTAAAAATATAAATAAAAATATTTTTAATAACTTTTTAATCGCCGCACCCCGCCGCACCCCACCGCACCTTACTTATTCAAAAATTGCCAAGTCTCGCACTTGCACCCGAATCCGGAAACGCAGCCGTGCTTCATAGCTTAAAACCATGCAAACACAGATAAGTTTGTTGCCTTTTAAACCCTAAAATCTAAAAGTTCAAAACCCTAAACCACTCATCCATCAAATAGCTATAAATCCCCATAAAAAGCCAAAACACTGTTCACAGTTATCGCCCAGGAACAGCAACCCAGAACCCAGACTTTGGCGTTTCCCCTTTATTTTTACCCCAAATCCTACAATTCCTTTTCAACATTAAGGCCCTATATACCTTATTCTTTTCCAGCCTTTGTTCCCACCAAAACCTAAACCTAAATTACTCCAAATATTAACTGCCCAAGAACTTCCAGACCTGACCTAGGAATTTTAAATCGAAATGATCCTAAATTACTCAAAATATCAACTACCCAAGAACTTCCAGACCTGACCTAGGAATTCTATATCTGGATTGACTGTGTTCTCCTTTATCCTATGTTATGGAGATGCAATGTTGCATTGCACAGTACACAATTTCCAAATATTTTCTGCTGCTCCAAAAAGAGAGAAACATGGCCAGTTACATAGTTTTTTAGGAAATGTGTCACATTGGAAGTTGGTTCTTATTCAGCCAGTTCAATATTGGGATCTGGAGCTAAACGCTCTTTCTTGACTGCTATATGAGGTGCAAGACGTAGTGTTGGTGAAGAAATCATGCATGGGAATTACAATAGGCCATTGGTTTTGAACCCACGATCTCACCCCACCCATCCTTGTTGAAGGAAGTGCCATTTCAGCTAGAGATCATTGCCCAAAAATAAATTCCAACAGAGGCTGTATTATTCAGCAAAAAATATCTTCATCTGGAGAATAGTTGGGATTTCATTTTGTCGATTGGTGTTGCATGTGTTGCTGTTGTGAGGAGACTATGAATCATTTGTTGATTCATTGTGAGAGGGCTTGGCAGTTATGGTATTTTGCCTTTCGATCTTTTGGGGTTTCCTAGGTCTTACCAAAAAATCAAAAACAGTGTTTGATCTTCTTTTTGGTTGGAGGAATTGGCTGAGGAAACACTCATCAAACATTTAGAAGGACCATTGTGGTTGATGTGGTGAATATGGAGGGAGCGTAATCCTCATATGTTTGAGGATGTGGATAATTCTAGAGATCAGTTGCTTGCTTCGTTCAATGGTATTTGTTTTGGACTGTCACTCAGCAAGAAGAAGTGTTTTCGAGATCATCATATATGGCTTTTTAAGGCAAAAATGTAGAGGATCAGTTTGAATGGGCTTTTACTGGTATTTATGGTCTAAACTGCCCATGATCGGCGAATGCTTTGGGAGCAGTTGGCTAGAATTTGTAGTTGGTGGAGTATGCCTTGGTGTTTGGGTGGTGATTTTAATGCAGTGCGATTTCTATTAGAGCGTTCTGGTTCAAGTACCTTTACATCTGCCACAATTGATTTTTCAGATTTTATTTCGGAACAAGGTCTTATAGATTTGCCTCTGGAAAGGGGTACATTTACTTGGTCTAATTCTAGAGAGGTGGCTTCGCACTCTAGGCTTGACAGATTTCTACTATCTTCGGATTGGGAAGAACATTTCCGAACATTCGTCAAAGATGACTCCAAAGGTTGCTCTCAGATCACTTCCCAATCCTTGTAGAAGGGGGGAATTTTCAGAGGGATAGTAGGTCATTCCGGTTTGAGAACATGTGGTTAAAGGCAAATGGTTTTGTGGACAAAGTGAGATCCTGGTGGGAATCCTACACATTTCGAGGTTCCCCAAGCTTTTGGATTGCAAGCAAACTAAAAGCTTTGAAGCTGGATTTAAAGAAATAGAATGAGGAATTTGGGAATGTGGAAAGTAGATGCGCAAGTTGTGGAAAGATCTAAACGATTTAGATTTGATTGTAGATTTCTGTCCTGTAACAGATGAGGAGATATTGGAGAAGGATTGGCTTCGCACTAAGCTTGAAAAGGTAACCCTTATGTAAGAAATTTGTTGGAGACAGAAATCTAAGGCGCTCTGGATTCGAGAAGGAGATAGAAACTCTAAGTTCTTCCATAGAACTGCAAATCCTCATAGAAGATTTAACACCATCAACAATTTGGTGGTGGAGGGTGAATTGACATCAAATCCAAGTTCCATGCTTGCATTTCCCTCTTTTACAAAAAAGTTATATTCCGAGAATGAAGGGCAAAGACCACTCCTTGATGAAGTGGAATTTTCTAGGATTTCCAGAGAGGATGCAGCCTGGTTGGACATGCCCTTTGAAGAAAAGGAAGTCTCTGGTGTTATCAAAGATTGCAATGGTGACAAATCTCTGGGGCCAGATGGTTTCTCAATGGCTTTCTTTCAGGCTTGTTGGGACTTTTTAAAGCAGGAAATTATGGAGCTCTTTGGCAACTTCCATTCCCAAGTTGTTTTTGAGAAAAGCCTTAATGCCACCTTCCTTGCTCTTATTCCAAAGGTCAATGTTGTTAGCGTGAGAGACTTTAGACCTATTAGCCTTGTGGGTGGCATCTATAAGATCCTATCCAAGGTGCTAGCTAATAGGCTAAAAAGGGTTATTTCGAGGATTATTTTTGAAACCCAAAATGCCTTTGTGCTGAATAGGCAAATCTTGGACTCGGTTTTAATTGCTAATGAATGCTTGAATAGTAGACTGAAGGCAAGAGTTCCAGGTGTTTTATGTCAACCAGATGTGGAGAAAGCATTTGATCATATAAGTTGGGACTTTCTCATGTATATGCTACAGTGATGTGGGTTATCTGAGCAGTGGAGGAAGTGGATTTTGTTTTGTATTTCCACAGTGAAATTTTCTATTTTGATCAATGGTAGCCCTAAAGATTTCTTTGGGAGTTCTAGGTGACTATGTCAAGGTGATCCACTATCTTCGCTTTTATTTGTTATTGTGATGGAAGCTTTAAGTCGGCTATTAGATGGGGCTGTTTTGGCTGGTCATATCTCAGGATTCATTGTGGCTCCCAAATCTCATACCCTTTAATGATGACTCATCTCCTTTTTGCAGACGATACCCTAATTTTCTACGATACTTTACCTACTCAAATTGGAAAATTGAGACATTTTAGCTTCATTTGAGGCTGTGTCAGGGTTGCATATTAATCTAGCTAAATCCGAATTGGTTCCGATTGGTGATGTGTTAAATATGGGTGAGCTGGTGGCCATTTTAGGGTGCAGGAAGTCCTCGCTGCCAATGACTAACTTAGGACTTCCGTTGGGAGCTAAATTTAGGGATAGGGAAATTTGGAACCCTATTCTTGAAAAAATGGAGAGAAGATTAGCAAGCTAAAAGTGTTTGTATTTATCAAAAGGTGGTAAGGTTACTCTACTTAAAAGCTATGAAGTATAGGTGCGTTTCCAGATTCGGGTGCTAGTACAGGTGCAAGAGTAGGACTTGGCAATTTTTGAAAAAATAGAGTGCGGGTGTAGCAGGATGCGGCGATTAAAAAATTATTACAAATAATTTTATTTATATATTTTATGTATTGCTAAGCATGCTTTTTTATATAATAATAATAATAATAATAATAACAACAATAAAAAAATAAAAAAAACAGATAGATAGTGATAAGTACACAAAAGTTTTTGACACTTGAATTATTGACAAAGATATTAAAATAGATGAAGGTTCCCATAGATAAATAAATAATAATAAAATAAAAGATGTGGCTTAGTGGCTCACCTATTTGGTTAGCCCAAAAACAAAATAAAGAATATATGTGGCTAGTACTAAAATAGGTGTAGCTTCTCATTAAAAAAAAAGATGGCTCAAGGCTCATGTGTTTGGTCAGAGAGGCAAAAAAAACAAAATAAAGCCTCTCTGACCAAAGGCATTTAAACATCCTTTTCAAAAAAAAACAAAAACAAAAACAAAACTTATCAAAAAAAAAGGAACAGAACAAATGCAGGGCTCGCAAAAAAGAAGGAAGAAGAAGACGAAGCAAAGGAGAAGAAGAAGAAGAAGAAGAAAGGGGTAAGGCCGGTGAAGACGGCGACAGCGGCATATCAAGTATTTTCGATTTAAGTTTTTTTTTTTTAACCGGCCGATTTCCTTTTTCCAGCTGAAACATACCAATATTCGGCCAATATGATCCGATTTGGCCCGAATCGGCATAAATCGGAATGCATCGAAGCCAAATCGGCGCGAGTCGGTGCGAATCCAAAAATGAAAAAAAAAAAAAAAAAAAAAAAAAAAATTCCAACACAGCACCGACACGCAGGCAACAGCGTCGCCTGCCGCACCCCACGTCGAACATAGGTTCGGCGGCCATTTTGCCGCATCGGTGCATCATAACTTAAAAGCACTCTCTCAACTCTGCCTACTTATTAACTATCTCTCTTTCCTATTTCGGTGGATGTTGCAAATCACATTGAGAAACTCCAGCGGGATTTATCATAGGGTGTTATTGATGATTCCCACAAATACAATCTGGTTAATTGGGCCCAGGTGTGTAACCCCTTGAAGTCTAGTGGATTGGGTGTGCGGAATTTGAGAAAATTTAACCAAACTCTGCTTGGTAAATGGTTGTGGAGGTACAGCATAGAGACAAACCACCTGTGGCGGTAGGTTATCAAGATCAAGTATGGGAATATTTGGGGTGAGAGGTGTACAAAAGAAGTAACAGTTGCTTCTGGTGTTAGTATGTGGAGAGCTATAATACAAGGCTGGCCAGCTTTCTCTAAATCCATCATCTTCAAAGTTGGCAATGGTAGTAGAATTAAACTTTGGCATCACTTGTGGTGTGGAGATCATACTCTTCAAGAGGCATTTCCAGATCTTTATAGCTTTAGCTGTAACAAGGATTCCTATCTTGCGGATGTCATGTCTTTTCCTAATCCACAACTATTTTGGGATCTTCGATTCTATAGAGAGCTCCATAATTGGGAGACGGAACAATTTGATATTTTTTGGAATCTTATACACTCTATGACCTTTACTGGTGAGGGGCAAGACAAACTTTGCTAGAAGTCGACAAAGAATAAGGGCTTTAAGTTTAGTGAGTTCTATTTATCCCTCTTCTCGACCCATGACAACCTCTTTCCGTGAAAACCTGTGTGGCGCTCAAACATCCCTCCTAGAGTTGCTTTCTTTTCTTGGACTACCGCCTTAGGCAAGATTTTGACACTTTATAGATTGTGGAATAAGGTGTTCTCGTCATGGATTAGTGTTATACGTGTAAAAGAAGTGGGGAGTTGGTAAGCCATCTTCTTCTTCATTGTCTCATTGCTTTCAAGCTATGGTCTATGGTTTGGAGCCTTTTTGGTGTGATTTGGGTGATGCCTCAAAGTGTTGCGAATTTATTTGCTTCTTGGCAGGGTCTATTTGGTAGACAGCGCATATAGACCTATGGCGGGCTATCCCACATTGTGTGTTATGGTGTCTTTGGTGGGAAAGGAACAAGATGCTTTGAGGGGACAGAACGATCGATTTATGAGATTAAATCTCTCCTCCTACGCTCTTTATTTACTTGGTGTTCTGTTTTCAATTCTTTTTCTTGCTCTAATTTTTTTGTTATGCTTGATCATTGTAATTTCCGTTCTTGATGTAATCCTTTCCATGTACATTCCCAGTGTACTTAGAGCTTTTGATTTATGAAATATCCTTATTTATCAACAAAAAAAAAAAGGCAAGGAGAAGTCCATAGGAGAGATCAAAATGGGCTTTTTTATGGTCTTGTATGATTGGTTGCTATTCATCGTACTTTAGGATATTCAACTTCTTTTTCAGCTTTTATTGACATTTAAATTTTAGGATTTGATTTGTTACTACTTTTTTTTTTCCTATGCCCTTTCATATAGTCACTATAGCTTTCATTTTTTTTCCTATGCCCTTACATATAGTCATTATGTATTTGGCTTCCACCCTCCTATGAAGCACTTCTTAAAAAGATTTATTACTTAATATGAAATATTTATAGACGTTGCTGCCTGCAAGATGCATCATTATTGTCACCTGGATAACATATGAATCAAGGCTCTTCTCTGCACCATCAGAGTCATATCTTCCCTCAAATGAATCTTCTGTACCTTCAATAGATGACCTCACATACACTCCAAGAGAAGATACAAATGTTGCCCACAATGGTCTGATAATTACTGGCAAGAGAAAGTGTGTTAGATACATGCATACATACATACCTTTCACAAATATAATGAGAAGAACTTAAAAATAAAATAAGTAAATTATTAGTTTCAACATCAACTAATACACAGCAGCTGACTTACCCATAAATTCACTTTCAGTAAGGCCAGGGAGATTCTGAACAAACTGATTCAAACACTTCAAAACCTAATGGCAACAAGAGATATTCAATTACTAATTCTTACTGATGTACAATGAGTACTCACATTTTGATGCAGATTTTGATAAAAGCACCACACCAACCTCCATTCTGATGCTCCAATCATTAGGATCTTCAGATTGCACTGGATGTTCTAATATAATAGAGAATTGATCCATCCATGGTTTAAGCATAGGTCCTATTAATGCAGTGGTTTCTGTCTGGACATAAACTACTTGATCTGTTAATCATAATAAAACAAGCTAAATCCGACCACACTTCAAAAATATGCACAACTAAGATCTAACGTCAAGAACATACCTTATATACACCACTCATTGCCACCAGCATAGAGGTGCAATAATAAACTATCGAAAGCGCTTTAGTGCGTATGTATTTTTCATATACCTGAATATAAAAGACCCAGAATTAACTGCATAAGCAGCGTAAACAAGAGAAATATGATCCTTTAAATACAAGATAAAAAATGCAATGGGAAAATATCATCATTCAAATAAATGTACAATTACATATGCACAAGATGAACTGAAGGGAAAAATTCTGCCAAAAAAATGGTTTGTTTTCCTATGTGAAGATGTGGGTTTGGTCCTATAGATGGAGTAAGTGGATTTGCTCATGTATTTGTTAGTGAATGGCAACATGTGTGGCTTTTTTCAGAGCTCAAGAGGACTGCGACAAGGCAATCCTTTGTCCCCTTTATTGTTCTTTCTTGTGATGGAGGCTCTTGGTGGGATGTTGGAGAGGACGAGGAATGCAATTATATTTCAGGGGTCTCGGTTTGTGGTCCAGCCACTAATCAGTAAATGATTTCACTTCTCTTCGCAGATGATACATTTTTTTGTGGGGCAGATCCAGAGCAAATGTGGCATTTGAAGGCAGTTTTCATGTGGTTTCAAGCTATTTCTGACCTGAAGGTAAATTTAGGGAAATCTGAGCTAGTCCCGGATGGTGAGGTGTTGGATGTTGAAGCTCTAGATATTATTCCTGAGATGTAAGGTAACTCGGCTTCCATGACGTACTTGGGTCTTCCCTTAGGATCCACTTTCAAAAGCAATGGCCATTTGGAATGGTATTCTAGAATGAATGGAGAGGCATTTGGCAGGTTGGAAATGTATGACCCTTTCTAAGGGGGGGAGTCGTACATTGATAAAGAGTACTTTATCCAGCCTTCTCACCTAATACCTCTCTTTGTTTCCTATCCTGCTGAGCATCGCCCATGTATTGAAAAAATACAAAGAGACTTTCTGTGGGGTGGGATGGGAAATAAGGGCTAAGTATCACTTGGTTAGTTGAAAAAATGTAGGTGAACCAAGCCAAAGTGGGGGGATAGGAATTTAAGACTTGGTGTTATTTGATCAAACTTTATTGGGGAAATGACTGGCATTATGTGGCTGAGAGGGATTCTTTGTGGAGAAGAGTAGTGGAAAATATGGGGTATGCTTGAGGAAGAATATCAATAAAGGCTAAGACACTTTTAATTCGTTTGTTAGTTATAAGGTGGGAGATGGCTCTTTTGTTAAGTTCTAGCACAATTCATGGTGTGGGAGGCTTCCTTTGAAAGAGAATTTCCCCAAACTATTTGCACTTGAGAGGGACACTCAAGTGGCAGAGCTAATATCTTTCCAAGGGGCAAGTACCATTGGAATGTCATTTTTGTTAGACTAGTTCAAGATATCAATTGCCTCCTTTAAGGGTTTGATTTATTCTAGATTAGTGCAACATAAATCAAATCCTTAAAGGAGGCAACCCATTTTAACTCCAAATCTTGAACCTGACAAACAAATGTACTGTGGTCCACAGGCACATTTGAGTCTCGGTCTCAATTTGGGGTTGGGAATAGACCACAGGCATCGTCAAAGTAGAGGACAGAGCAGAGAAGGGCTAGGTCAACGCCACCTCTCTTTCTCTTTAATGCAAGAGGGGTCTCGTAGGTTCACTAGAGGAGCTAGAACCTCGATGGCACATGATTGCGCATCGAAAAGTGCGGACCCCTCATTGGAAGGAGAATCGGCCAAGATGATGGTTGTCAGAGCAGCGAGATACAGAGCTGGGTTTGAGGAAGACGAAGAAGGAGAAGAGAAATGACTGAGAGAAATGATAAGGGATGGGCTTGGGCGAGATGCGTTTAAAGGGTTTAGAGGGAATTGGGCTAAGGGTGAGAACCAGGTGTGTGAGAAAATGGCTAAGGGTGAGTAACGGGTCTATGGGAGTTGGACAAAAGGTGGGCCATGGATTTGTGATAGTTGGGTTTAGAGTTGGTAAAAAAATTTAAGAGAGTTGGGATAGGGCCTAGGTTTGGGACCCCGATAGGTTTGCTAAATGTGTTTTTCTTTCATAGGTTCCGAGACAATAGCTTGGGCCTCTTAAGAGAGGGCCTGGCTCGCTTGAGGATTAGAGGAATCACGTGGTCCCACATCAATCGTATAATACCACAAAAATCCTTCAGTGCCCATCAAAGCCATGTAGCCATGTTCCACACACAACATTAAATCCAAAGACATAACTTCATTCCCACTAATGTTCCCACTACCACTTGTAACCCGTGATACCTTCGCATGACTCTTGCCTAGTATCTCTTTCCCGAGATTCATAATGGGTAAATTCAAATTTTGAATATTTTGAGAATCCAACAGAAGCTTCCGACCTTTCTTTTCACCGATGTCCCTATTTTGATGCCTATCTGCCACCAGAAAGCCGAACACAAATACAAGTACGACACAAGGTTACGGCAATTTCTAAAAAATTAGGATACGGGTACGGCAATGACACATGTTTTAATTAATTACTAAATATATTTTTATTTTTAATTTGATATATGGTTAAACGTTTATTTTTCATATAATATTAAACATATATCAATTTAAGAGCAATAATGAATATGTAAGAGCAATACATATATATGTCTTTAGTAGGATGTTGAAGAGAGTGGAGGGGGCTAGTTTAATTAAAGGCTTTAAGGTTAATGGTAGGCGGGGTGATGGAGTTTGTGTTTCACATCTTCTGTTTGCCGATGATACAATCTTGTTTTGTGATGCAAATGTGGAGCAAATTCTTCATGTATAGATGCTGCTTCTATGCTTTCAAGCAGTCACTAGCTTGAAGGTTAATGTTTGAAAGAGTGAAATGGTCCCAATTGGAGCGGTAGATAATGTAAATATTTTGGCAGGGCTTTTAGGGTGTAAGGTTGGGAATCCACCCACCCATGTCTTATCTCAGCATGCCTCTGGGGTCCTCTCATAAGTATTGTTCTATTCAGAATCCTATCTTAGGAGAAATTTGAGAGAAGATTGGCAGTATGGAAGAAGCTGTATTTGTCCAAAAGTGGTAGATTGACTTTGATTAAGAGTACATTATTAAGTCTTCCTACTTTCTTCCTATCACTTTCTAACATTCCTACCAGTATGGCGAATAAGATTGAAAAACTGCAAAGGGATTTTCTCTACGAAGGTATGGGGGTGAATCTAAACAACACTTGGTAGAATAGGATAAACCGATAAAATGTGTGTTACTATGGCCAACGGTGGTTTGGGAATAAGGAAACTAACTACCTTTAATAAAGCTCTATTACAAAAATGACTATGGCGTTTTGGGGTTGAGGAGAATCGTCTTTGGAGGAGGGTGATAGCTATGAAGTTTAGGGAAAAGGGGGGGGATGGACATCTAAGATGGGCAGAGGTGTTCACGGTTGTGGTTTGTGGAGAGATATTCATATAGGTTGGGAGGATTTTAGTCAACATACTCGGTTTGATATTTGGGTGGGGAATAGAATGAGATTCTGGCATGATTGTTGGTGTGGGGTTCAACCTCTTCGAGGGACATTTCTAGTTTCATATGAAATAGCCATTAATAAAGAGGCTTACTCAAGATGTGAATGATTAGGAGGTGGGTTCTATGGTGGCTTTTCTTCATTTTTGGAGGTTAGTACCCCTTTAATTGAAAATGGGGACTGATTGAGATGGACGTTGAAGAAGAATGGGAACTTCAACATTCACTTGCACTATAAGACTCTACGAGACTCCTCCTCTATCAACGTTTCCTTGGGAAGGTATTTGGGGAGTGAAGGCACCTAGGCAAGTTTCTCTCTTTGTTACGACTACGACTTGGAATAAGATACTCACTGGTGATAATATGAGGTGTCAAGGGTTTGATTTTGCTGATTGGTGTTGGATGTGTTGCTATTGTAGGAGACTGAATCATTTATTGATTCATTGTGAGAACATTGTGAGAAGGCTCAACATGTATGGTGTTTCATATTTTGATCTTTTGGGGTTTTCTAGGTCTTACCAAAAACGGTGCTTGATCTTCTTTTTGGTTGGAGAAATTGGCTGGGGAAGCACTCGTCAGACATTTGGAATTTAGCGTCATTGTGTTTAATGTGGTGCATATGGAAGGAGCACAGTCGTCATACGTTTGAGGATGTGGATAGTTTCAGAGATTAGTTGTGACTCCGTCCCTTTGTTCATTAGCTCTCTTCTTTTTTCGTTTTCAGTTTTTTTTTTTTTTCCCTTCTTTATGTACTTTTTTACTACTTTAAGCTTTTCTAGCATATTGTAGTGTCTTTAATATATCTTTTCTTATCTATCCAAAATATTGTAGAGGTTTCTAGGGGTATTTTGACAATATTAGACATTTTAAGGGGCATTTTGGCAATATTAGACATTTTAAGGGGTATTTTGGCCATTTTAGAAGTTTTAGAAGTTATTTTGGCCATTTTATATAATTTAAGTGGTATTTTTGTCATTTTAAAGGTTTTAAGGGGTAATTTGGTCTTTTTAAAGGTTTCTCGGAGTATTTTTGCCATTTTATTGGTTTTCAAGGGTATTTTGGCTATTTTTTCTGTTTTTGGGGTTTTTTGCCATATTAGATGTTTTAAGGGGTATTATGGCCAGAGGTTTTAGAATGTATTTTGTTTATTTTAAAGGTTTTAAGGTTTTAAGGGGTATTTAGGTCAAAGGGGTATTATGGCCTAATTAGAGTTTTTTTTTTTATACAGGTAATAGAACTTTTATTGAAAAAATGAACATCGTGTTTATGATGATGAATAGTCTCTACATGAAGAAAACACAAAAAGATCAAAAGCTAAAGCTAACGGTTAACAAATTGTAGAAAGCAAAAATTGAAATACATTGTGTAAGACCCCAAATACGATCCCACTAAAATAAAGCACCAAAAAGATGTTTTAAAAAATATAAAGATCTATCAATATCTTCAAAGATACGGTTATTAAGTTCCTACCAAGGTAACCACAGTAGACAACCTTGTATCATATTCCAAATAGTTGACATACGCTGCCAAACCAATTCTCCCAAGCAAAAAGAAGAGATATAACTGTCTTCAGCATTACCCAATGGACTCCAAACACTTGAAAAACTTCACACCATAAAGCATGAGCCACTTTACAGTGAAGTAAGAGATGGTCCACGGTTTCCTCATCACACCGACACATGTAACACCAATTAAAAAGGGGCTGACCTCTCTTAACAAGATTATCAATGGCAAGTATCCCATCCCTGGCTTCTATCCATAAAAAGAATGACACCATCTTAGGCACCTTTACACATCAAATGCTCTTCCAAGGAAAAACAATAGTAAGATCACCAAACAACCAATCATAAAAGCACACATCAAACTCACCATTTGGAGACAACTTCCAAGATAGCTTATCCTCCCCCTCACCTCTAGGCATACAGGAGTAAAGAAGCTCAAAAAAAAAAATCTACAGCCTCAAACTCCCAAACATGAGCTCTCCAGAGGTGTATACAAATCTGGAAAAAGATTTTTTAGAGGTGTATGTCCATATTAGACATTTTAACGGTATTTTGGCTATTTTAGAGGTTTTTAGCGGTATTTTGGCCATTTTAAAGGTTTTAAGGGGTATTACTGCCGTTTTAGAGGTTTTATATGTTCTAAAGGGTATTTTGGTCATTTTAGAAGTTTTAAATGACTTTTTGGGTTAGATATTTGAAGGGGTATTTTGGCTATTTTAAAAATTTTGAGGAGTATTTTGGTCATTTTAAAGGTTTTATGGGAGCCACTATGGAGGTTTTTTGGGGTATTAGGGCCATTTTATAGGTTTTCAGTGGTATTTTGTCCAATTTAGAGGTTTTAAGGGGCATTTAGGTCAAAAGGATATTCTGGTTGTATTAGAGGTTTAAGGGATATTTTGCTATTTTAGAAGTTTTAGAGGAAATTTTGGCCAATTTAAAAGTTTTAAGGGTGTGTGTATATATATATAATAAAGATCTAAAACATTACTTCCTTTAAAAATTTAAGCCTATGTCCTAGTTATATTTAAGTCCATGTCCCAAGTATATTAAAGCCCATTATTTGAGTGCCATCCTGATATGTAAATTGAAAAGAAAAAAAAAATGAAGGGTGGCGTGAATGAGACAGGGGAAGTGGCTAACTGGCCACTTAATAGTCAAATTGAAAAAGAGGAGGCAGTCAGCCACAAAACTCTCCCAAAAAAAAAAGTTAGTTTTGAAAACAAAAATGAGAGAAAAAATTAAAGATGAAGAGACACAGAGTGGGAGAAACTGAAAAAGCATGAGGAAGACTAAAGATGGAGGTGCAAGGTTACAGATCTCTTTTTTTTCCCTCATTTTTTCTTTCTTTCTTTGGCATAGGCTGTCTCTGACAATTTAAAATACATAAATAAATAACGACTAGGACACCAATGCGTACCATGTCTGGTATGTGTCCAACATGAGCACGGCAAGCAAAATGTCACGACCGTGCATTCTAGCTCTACCACCACTACCACATAAGACATATCTTTGCTGTCTTGATGAAAGCAAAAGGCCTATTTTGGTGAGTATAGACTGCAACTGAACTAAATCTGATGCGATAGCTTTGCTCAAATGAAATCCAAAACCTCTCCAGCCACAACCCAACTTACCCTCCAAAACAACTATAGAACCCCTGTGACGGCCATTTATCAGCTTTATAATCTGCAAAAGGCTCAATAGCTGGAAAATGAAGACTTCATCCCCTCCCTAAATGTTCTCACAAAAGGATCGGGTGATTGATTTGGCATTAACCCTTCAACATCAAACAACAATCGCTTAGCACATTCTTTGCCCATTAAAACCGATCATATTGAATCTCTACCTTGCTTGTAAATCCGGAGAATGAAAGCAGAACCCCCTTCCTCTATTGATAATTCAAAAGCCTTTGATTCAATGAAGAAAAAGATGGAACCCCCATAAGTCAAAAAAAAATTAACCTTTCTCAAAATGGCCTACTCTCTACCATGTTGCACTAATCGGTGTACTTAGTTCTGTTTCTATTAATAAAATATTTAGTTACTTAACATGATGTATTTGAAGTTAGATCTTACTATAAGGTGTTGCATAGTCGACCTCCTTTCCCATGGAAGAATTTGTGGAAACCTATGGAGCAAACAAAGGTTTGTTTCTTCAATAGAGGGTGGCATTGGGAAATTTTTTACTATTGATAACTTGCAGAAATGTCGAGTTGTTGTGATTGATTGGTATTGTAGGTGTAAGAGGAGAGGGGAGACTACAAATCATTTACTCCTTCACTGCCCTATCGATAGTGAGTTGTGGAACATGGTTTTTTCACAATTCAAGATTAATTGGGTTATGCCAAGAAAGGTTGTGGAGCCTATTGCTACTTGGTCAATCATGTCTAGTAGGCATAGAAATGCGGTGATTTGGAGTATGATTCCCCTTTTTCTTACATGGGGCATTTGGCAGCAGAGGAATGCTTGGATTTTCAAAGGGAATGAGAGACTAATTCTTGATTTGAAGCTTTTATTCCTCAATACTTTGCTTGAGTGGATAAATGCTTCAAGTGCTTTTACTTCTGTTTATTTCCTAATTTACTTTGATTTTACTTTTCATGCATCTTTTGAGTACATTGTTTCCCTAGTACAAGGCCTATGTACTTAGGATCCTCTGTGTTCTTGATTTTTTTTCAATGAAGTTTTATTACTTATCAAACAAAAAAGGAAAAACAATAATCTATCAAACAAAATATTGGAGGAAAAATATATTTTTGAAAAAAAATAATAATGTGAGAAGCTTTTACAAGTCATGACAAAATTGTAAAGAAAACTAATTAGAACTAACCTGCGGAGATGAAACAATTGTAAGCAAACAAGGGAACAAAACAGGTACTAGTGCTGGCACCGTCTTATCATCCAAGTCTCCCGACAAAAGAGCTAAGCACCTTAGAGCTCCATGCACTAGAAAAGTTTTGTACACATTTGATCATTCGAAGCAAAATGCAAAAATCACCACCATCCCCAGCACAAAATATGCACAAAAATAATCATAGGAAAAAGTTAGCACATTCACATTCCCAAGATTCTTAATTGGAAATGGTAATGTTACTACTCATTAACAAACTTCCATCTCTATTAAAATCAATCAAGCATATAGGATTATTTCAACTCTATTAATAACACCTATGAGAAATAATTATAAATGTTTTTATGGCATAGACAAAAAGTGACTAAACCGCATAGAATTTGATTTACTTTTAAGCCTAATGCCACTATTGATAGCAAGCAACTTTTTTTGTCCAGTATGCCTTAGTCTATAACAAGAAATTGCAGTATTTTTCACCCCTTTGGCTTTTTAGAACCTTTAACTTTGTTGAGCTACGCATTTACAGCCTATATCCATTGAGAAATAACACATTCCTTCCAAATTTAGCCTTTATCATAGGTCCACTTCACTGAACATGACTGGAATTTCAGCACTCTTAAGCTGATATCTTTTCATCTTGAAAAATAAATGTCACCCTTTTTTTGTATCAGTGAAAACTCCATTAAGAAGGTTCAACGAGGGTGCAACCCAATCATGCAAACTAGCACCGACAAAGGGGGAGAAAGAATGAAAAGGGAGAAGAAAAAGATATAAATCAAACCCCAAAACTAAGAGCATCACTAAAATAGGAGATCAATGAGCCAAACAAAGTACGAATAAACCCAATCAAAGAAGTCCATGAAAAATAGGTTTCATCATTCCCTTTGACCTGGTCACCAAAGTCCCTACTATTCCTCTCCAACTAAATACTCTATATAGAACTAGATCACACTCTTTCAAGCTAACTCTTCCCACTACCAAAATTCCCACCTGAAGAAGTTAGTATACCCACCACAAAATTGGGCTCAAAACCAATTAACTGAAACGATAAAAATTGTAATACCAATGCACAAAACTCCCACTTTTTGGTCTTGAGGTCCTGAAAGACACAAGTGGGTTCTAAAGTTATAGAATAGTGTAAGGCTTTAATCAGTTGACTAGCAAAAAGAAAATTAAAAAGACAATGAAGGACATATAGACCAGATGGTAAATATAACAACTTAGTGGGATGAAGAACACCAAGGACAAGAGCAATATGAAATTTTTTGAACGAGCTCATTAAGCTGAGTAGGGAGAGCATCATAAGAAATAAAAGTGGGAGATTTATGAGAAAATTTTTTATGGTTTTAAAAACCGGACCAGTCAAAGAATTGGAAAAGAGTGGTTACTAATTTTCTAGTTGTCAAACCGGTGACATCATATATAAATAAATAGTTTTTTTTTAAATTATACAAATATATAATAAGATTATATATAATAATATCTAATTAAAAATAAATAATCATATTTTAAAAATTAAGTTATTTTCATCTCTTATATATATACACTCACACACACACACATTAAAAAGAAAATGTAACTAAACATATTAATATTACCATATCACCCTCAAAACAAAACAAAACAATTGGTGGCCTAGCCTTCTTTTTTAAGTGCATTATACGGCCATCACTATGAAAAAGTTGGAATCCACTAAACATCTTGAAAAGAATTCTTTATTTTCTTTTTATTACATAACTATATTTCTTGATCCTAAAAACAAAACCAAAAACAAAAACATAGAGCTGTAGTTGTTCATCTAACAAATTATATTATGAAATTATTAATATAAGTAAATAGCAGTTGATTTTTTATGAAATTTTTTTTCATTTAATTAATACAAAAACAATCATCTTAGAAAAGAAAAAAAAAAAAAAAAAAAGCTAAAGTCACGTGAGTCAGGCCCTGTTTGGATGGTAAGTGATTGATATCTTATTACTCATCACCCAAAAATCATCACTCAAAACTCATCACACTAACTCATTTTTTATCACTTGAAAAACCTCAACTTACACCCCAGCTCTGTTTGGCCCTTAAACCCCGTTGAGCTTTCATTCTAAAAACTCAACTTCTTGTGCGACCCACGGACTGACTTGGTGCAGTGAAAACAGAACAGCTACCCATGTGTGGAGAGGAACCCCTCCAGTTCTCTCCACTCTGTTATTACCATTTTTTTCCTTCACCCCCAATACCCAAACTCACTCACCAAACCGTTGAGCTTGAATTGGCTCCATTCTCATCCTCTCATCAAACTGTGGAGCTTGAATCGCCTCCATCCTCGTCCACTCAAACCCAACACCCAAGGAAAGAAAAGAGAAACCAAGCTCAAAAACCCAATGAAAAGGAAAGGAAAAAGAAAATAATAATAATAATAATAATAATCAAAACCAAACCCAAAAACCCAATGTGAAAAGGAAAAAAAAAATAGAAACCAAACCCAGAAACCCAATATGAAAAAGAGAGAGAGAGAGAGAGAATAGAGAAACCAGAAGCTCTTATCGCCTCCATCCTCATCAACTCAAACCCAACACCCAAGGATAGAAAAGAGAAACCAAGCCCAGAAACCCAGTGAAAATGAAAGAAAAGAGAAAATAATAATAATAGAAACCAAACCCAAAAACCCAATGTGAAAATGAAAAGAAAGGTTTGCATTTTGGATTGGTGTTATATGTGCAAGCGTAATAGTGAAACTATTGACCATCTTTTCCTTCATTGCCCGGTTGCTTTGGAGTTGTGGGATATGGTTTTTGGTTTATTTGGAGTTTGTTGGGTTATGCCAATGTCTGTTGTTGGGCTATTTGCTTGCTGGCAAGGTCGTTTTGGTCGCCATCGTAATGGAGATATTTGGATGGTTGTTCCTCGTTATTTGATGTGATGTATTTGGAAGGAGAGAAATAGTAGGTGTTTTGAAGACATTGAGCGTTCCATGCCTGATCTCAAGCTTCTATTTTTCAGAACCTTATTGGACTGGTTCTCCGTGTGGAGAAACCATTTTTTTCTTCCTTTTTGATGTTTGTAATGTTCGTATTTGATTTGTTCCCCCCCCTGTAGACTCCCTGTGTTACTTGAGTGTCTCTCTCTCTTTTTTATCTCAATAAAGCTTTATTACTTATCAAAAAAAAAATCCCAAACCTAGAAACCCAATATGAAACGAGAGAGAGAGAGAGAGAATAGAGAAATCAAGCCCAGACCAGCATGAAAAGGAAACAAAAGAGAGTAAAAAAAAAAAGGAAGAAGAAGAAGTGGTGAAAAGGAAAGAAAAGCGGGGAAAAAAAAATCAAAGAAAGAGATGAAGTTATGATGAGTGGCTTGGGAAGAAGAAGAGCAAAGAAAATCAAAGAACAAAGCAAAAAAGAAGTCTGGTAATGAGAGAGAAGAGAGTTGTTGGGGAGTGGGCTGGCATGGATTTGACAACACACAAAACTTGGGGCCCATTAGTTGAGTGAAATTACGAAAGTGCCACCGTAATTCTATTTCCATAACTCAAAAACACTTTTTTTTTGTTTTCATTCTCACTAACTCATAACTCAATTTGATGAGTTTTGGGTGATGGAAACTGAAAATGAAAACTCATCCAAACAAGTGTAGCATGCGTGGGACCCACCAATTTTGAGTGATGAATTTAGAGTGATAAGTGATAGAAAACACAAAATCCAAACGCAACCTCAATGACTTGCTTTTGCTACTTTACCAAAGGTCCAAAACAATCCTCCAGGACCTCCACGGACCATGACAATTGTTTCCCTAAAAATAATAAAATTAAAAATCCTCCACAGCCTTAAATTGAATGCCACTATAAATGCTAAGATATACCACAAGCAAGTGCTGAGTGCAGCCTAGTAACTCAAACCAAATCTAACCCCCACCCTCTCTCTCTCTCTCTCTCTCTCTCTCTCTCTCTCCACATTTGCAGATCTGCTATGGCTGCTGCAACTAAAACTTCTTTTTCTTTCTATTAATAATTATTTTAGGAGAGTGAAAAAAAAAAAAAAAAAGAACAAAAGTGCCTCTGACTACTTCAACAACCGTGACTTGAGATGAGAGAGGGCAGAATGAGAAGTTTTTTGCCAAACACGGCCGCATTTTGGCATCATAACCAAACTGCTCAAAAACTGTTCTGGTTTCTGGTTTGGATGGTTGAATCTGCTGTTTCCATTTTTTGTTTTTCTTTTTTCAGCATTTCCAGCTTTCAAAGAGAATTGGACTAGATTGAGGCCTCCCAATTGAACCGGTCGGTCAGGTCCGGTCTTTAAAATCATGAAAATTTCCCTACTAAGCAATCTGGGAGCCGTTGTTTAAGTATTATAGTACTTTTAAAAATTTATGGGAACAATTATTATAGTATTGGCCTCTTACAACTGATTGCTTATTTTCTATCTAGTGAGACCTTACCTACAACTGCTAATGCCTAATCCCGAGTTTTTTTTATTTTATAAGTAAAAAACTTCATTGAAAGTTGAAATAAGAAAATACAATGAAAACAAGGCACACAGGCAGTGTTCGATAGAGACAACATAAAATATAAACTAAATAACAATGAAAGTACAACAAATGAAGCAAATTAGGCAGAGAATTAGAAGTAAGAACACCCAAAGCATTTTGCCATTCAAACAAAATCTAAAAGAAGGAAAGCTTCAACTCATGGATCCAAAGTTTAAAAGAAGGAAAGCTTCAACTCACAAATCGATCTTTCATTCCCTTCAAGGGAACGTTCACGCCTAATCTCGACTATAGCGCTCATCATTGGGACAAAACTCCACTGTCACTTCCTTGAAGTCCTCTGCTTTAATCTCAAGTAGTGAAGGTCATGGTAATTCTTGTAGTGGTTTCTGTGGCAGTAGTGGAGGCCGTGGTTTTCATGGTGGTGGCCATACCAGCGATCATGGTGACAAGTGTAAACATTGTGGTGCTTTTAATCATACTGAACCCTACTGTTGGGTGAAATATGGGTAGCCATATTATGTGAATCAGATCATTGATGGTGGTGCACAGCCACAACCAACTTCTACTCCATCTAGGCACACTTCTAGTTCCGGTTCTCATGATGCACTCACTACTCAGCTTACCAAGCTTTTTCAGCAATTGTGCACTGCACTTCCTTCCTCTTCTATTGCTACATTAGATGATTCAAGTAATGTTGCATGTGTGGCTGATTCCCCTCCATCCTAGGTCATAGACTCATGTGCTAACAAGCATAAATCTGGTATTTATCTTACTTCTCTAATTTACTTCCCATTAAACACCATATTGTTTGGGAGAGAAAAAGGAGAAGGGCAGAAGAGAGAGAGAGAGAGAATACTTATAAAGGTTTAGGGCTTTTTTTTTAATATAAGGCAATTAGGTTTAGGGCTATGTTAAGCAGTCCCTCATCGTAGCCAATATTTGGAGTGATATGGCATAATTACAAGAATACCTTTACTGTTGATATAAAATAACAAACTAATATAAAAATAACAAGTGACTCTTAAGTCTAACAATCTAAACAATAATATCTGACTTTATTAATACCATTTAATCAGGAAAGGTTTCAACAATGTATTTCTTTGATATGTAAAAGTTTCAAAAATGTAAACAAAGGGATAAATTTTCTTGAAGGAAATCTAATAAACTAATTATATGAAGACCTATACAAAGCTAAAATAAATAAATTGGCATTAGGTTAAGTGGTACACAAATGTATGGAAGACTTACCTCCATTCATATTAGATTGATCACTTATCAACTTTAGTAGGAAAGGCAATAAGTCAGGCCACTCCTCTGGCCAGTCATAGACGGCAATGGATGCCACAGCCATACTAATTGCTGTGCAAATTTTTCTCTGAGGATCATCCAATGACATTAAAAGAAGTCTGCGTATGACTACCTGATAATGTTACCATAATTTCATTAGACATACAAAAGAAAAGCATATTAAAAATAAGACTCATTACAAGAGTGAGCTGTTGTGTTGGAAAAGTAGTAAATAAGAATGGTCTACAATGATAGACAACTAACTATTACAACATAAAAAGGAATTAGAAACAAATTTCAGTTAACAGTAACCACATGTATGACATAATCACTGATACATCATTTAATGCAAATATTATCAGTCAAAGCCGTGATCATGCATGTCAATCTAATCATTAAGGATCCTAATAGAATATTTTGTGCATTGTGTACAAAAATAATATAATATATTGTGCATCATGGACAACCTAACAGATGACAAAGGTCGCTAAAGCTTGTCCAAGACCCTGAGAATATATATCACAATTGAAGTTGTCTTTTGGGCTTTTGGTCTGTACAATTATATTTAGTAAAATGTGATAAAAGTTCTAGAGAGCATGAGCTAAACTGATTCTTTCAGTCAGTGGCAAAATTAAGTTAAGAGTATGGCTGGTGGGCTAGGAAGCAACCGCACAGATTCGGGTGCGAGTGCTGCAACACGGCAATTTTTGAAAAAGTAGGACACGTTTACGGCAGGATAAGTTTATTAATTAATTATAAAATTTATTTTTATTTTTATTTTCTATATATTGCTAAACAATTTTTTTCAAATAATGATAAACATATATCAATTTAAGAGGCACAATAAATAATAAAGTGAATACATAACCATTACATGATAAATCAACAATAGAAAAAAGCAATCAACATATTTTTTTTCGATCAACCATTTTTTTTTTTTTATAGGTAATCAGAGAAATAGTATTAATGAAAAAACAAAAAGGGAAAAGTACAAGATGTTCATGATGATGAACAACGAGAAAAAAAAAAAAAGAGCACATAACATAACACAAAGAGGAGATCAGGAAACTAAGCTAAGAGAAGACATAAACTCAGAGAGAGAAGAGCAAACAGTAAAACCCCAACAATGAGACCACTCCAAAAGACTACGATGACTTAAAAAAATATGTAGATTTTTTTTTGTTGATAACCATAAAACTTATCAACAAAAAAAAAATCTACATATTTTTTTACTTATCAAAAAACGAAAAGAAATCCATATTTTTTTCAATCAAGAAATCAAAACTTATCAAAAGTAAGTGGTGAGTCCAAATGAGAACCATCAACAATTTGTTACCAAAAATTTGTTGTGAAATTGTTGCGAAAATATTATGCTCATGCCACTACTCTTTATATAATAAACTTTTTAGTTTTAATATTTTTCATATAAAATAATTATGCACAAAATTGGAAGTTGTGAGAAAAAAAAAAAAGTGGTAGCTAAAATGTATTGTTTATTAACCATACAAGTGGGCACCTTGGGATTGAAGCTTCTTTTAGCATATCTGTAACACACTAAAGAGAGAGAAGAAGGAGAGAAGGAGAGAAGGAGAGAAACTGTCGGCCGTAAAATAAAAAATTTTGCTTGGGACGCACATGCAGCCACGTCCCCTAAGTGTGTCCGACACAGGTGTGGCGACCAGATCGCCACATCCGTGCTTCCCAGCTGGTGGTTGTGTGTGTGTGTGTGTGTAATTGCACGTGTTAAATTTTAACATTGAATGGGCGGAACGGACTTCTTAAGTTGTGCAACCACCATACGGGAGTAGTCTTTGGAATGGAATTAGAGCTGGTTGGGAGAAGTTACATATTCCCATATTTTTTTAAAGCAAGGATTGTAGGACGACAAAATTTTGGCACGATGTGTGGTGCACAGGCTTTAAAGATGTATCTAGATTTGTATTTGATTGTAGATGACAAAGATGCTTTAGTATCTTCATTTGTGGGTGTAAGAGGGGAGAATAGGTGTCCGTGTTAGATCATAGATGTCTACTTGTGTTGGCAAGGGTTGCATGGGAAGTACAACAAGAGCAACGTGAAATGTGACTTGATTTGAATGAGGTGGAACAACTGTACTTTCAAAGGCATGGAGAGATCAATCATGAACCTAAGTCTAGACTTTACATCTTCCATTTAAATGGTAGACTACATTTGGGTTGTGAGTATTTCTTTTTCTTTTTCTTTTTTTTGGGGGGGGGGGGGGAGATGGGGGGAGGAAGGTTCTGGTAAGTTGATTTTTATGACTCATGAACTTCAGTGTGTAGTTAATTAGGAAGCTCTCCTAATTGAGCTTTCCTTTCTTTAAAAATAAAAAATTTAAATAAAAAAAAACTTTATTTAGAACAATAAGTATGAATAAGAATAAAATCAACATATCTCACATTCCCTAGTGCACTTAGTAACGTGATACTAACTAAGAAGACAATCACATGGTCTTCATCCATGCAAATATATAGCACAAGCAAAAGCAATGTGGAAAATCTAAATCCACTTACCCATAATGTGGTTTCAAATAATTATAGGTTTTGCGATGTTAACAAACAAATACAAGTACAATATTTTATAGTGCATGTCAAGCCAGGGAGCACATGCTACAGGGGCACTGCAACCCAAAATCTGCTTTACTTGGAAATTACTCCTGCTTTTGTGGACTAAACTCAAGAAACAGTCTTCAGGACCTATGACTTTTAAATTGTCCATTGAACAAAATCGGTGATGCAGAAATGCAGTACAGAGAACTCCAGGGATAATAAAACAAAAGGATTAAAATCTCAAAAGGTAATCACCAATAAAGTAGAGAAATGATATAATGGTGAATTTTCATAAATACCTTCTCATCACTTGAAACAGCAGGATGTTCAAAAGAATCCTCACCCTCCTGCCAGTGTTTCTTAACGAACTGCTTCAGAAGGACGGCAGCTAGGTGAAAGTATGTCAAATCTTACAATATAAAAATACTCTCTACTTTTTTGTATAAGTAATAGCGGGTTTTATTAAATAAAGGAGAACTCTAAATGGCAGTCTCCTAAAGAAAGAATCTGGTCTAAGAGATTCATGAAATCTACTATAGAATTACAAGATGCCCCTAATTGTAGTACAATAATTAAAATAAAACAAAAAGAATTAATCTCAATAACATATTAATCCTCATATTACAAGGAGGACCTTACTACACCAAATGCTCTCCCACAGAATTTGCGGATTCTAGATGGCCCACTTTATAAATAAAACAAAAAATACAATACTCAAGGGTCACTTTTTAAGTTTGTAACTTCTTTTCCAACAGGAGAAAAAAAACTCTGTACATATACAACATCTGAGAATTTTCAAGAGGGTCAAGATTCAAAATCTAGCTTCAGTACACTTTTCCATTATAATGAGAACAAGAAACTAGCATTCTGTCTTCTTATCTAAATAAAGAAGAAGAATATTTGACCAGCACAAAACAATGATTCTTTTCTTTAACCAGCAAGGGGGATGAAAAACAACAGAATATAATGGCATGAGTTTGGCTAAAAAATAAAAATAAAAATAAATTAAAAGGATATCTGGCGTAACCCTAGTGGAAGCTCCCTATTGGCAGCAACTTTGGATAGTGCACTTCCAAAACCTTCATGGACAATAATAGAATCATCAATTAGTTTACATGTACCACAGTTACCATCCTTGAATGAATAGAAAAGAAGATAATGAATGTATATCCCTTTGTTCCATGGGCATGACAATCACCTTCCATTATGAGAACCTAGAATCAGGGTGAGGCAAGTTGCAAACAACAATATTTATGTGCAGAAAACTTAATAAGAACAAAATTACAGCCGCACCCATTGTAAAATGGATCAGCTAAAACTACCAGAAAGATTACATAAAGTTACTCTGTAAATGATCAGAATTTTGACTATAAGATTCTCAAGTCAACATTAGCTTATAAGGATCAATTTTTATCAGCAGCCACAGCAAAACATATTGGTGTAACTGCAATGTATACCATTGAGGATTGGCTTCAAAAAAACACTGGTATATTTCATTTGAATCTTGAGTCCTAGACATAATATGTACATTTTTCTCTTCACAGTCCACCCAATTTCTCCATGAAGCAATACAAGCTTTTACAGTTTGAAACCTTGAAAGAAAAAAGGGGAAAAATATGTGTATAAGTTTTCTTTCTTTTTTTTCTTTTTTTCTTTTTTTATGTGAAAAAATGTGAAAATAGCTTTTTTGTTTTCAAAGATCTGGAATTATGTCAACAATAAATTTTATACTCAAGTCAACAACAGAATATTTTTTGGCTAGCAAACAACAAAATCTTTTTTTATATAAGAACAGCATTTCAATTACACCAAATTATCTGGAGTCAGCAACAGCTTCAACTTCTCCATCCAGATGTTCATCAAAGACCATATCCTCTTTTTTATATATATAAGTCAAAGGACATATCCTCAATAAAGTCCTACACTAACATAGACTTTGTTTCTGTATTAATCCACATTCCATTCAGCCTCTCCCTGTCTACCTGCTTTTCAGCATTCCTCTCATCCCTGGCTTCAACCTGAAGCTCTTTTATTTCTTTTGGTAAACAATAGGAACATCGAGTGGCTGATCAATGATCATTTATAGAATGCACTTCTTCTTGTATCTCTGTCATTCATGACCATAAGTTCACTAGGATGCTCATTAAGGCTCAAAACAAAGAGCTTTTCTATCACATTACAAAAAGTTTCAAACCATCCATTTAATAGTAAATTTTCTATACATATGGACTAACTTTCTTAACATTCAAAGGAAATAGAATTTACATCAGGCACATCCTACGTGTCTTTGGAATCTCTTGCCTATGGCCACCCAAACCCTATCCAACCCCTAATTTTTAGCAGTCAGTCCTGATTTTGGCCTCCAATGAAGAAAACAACACAAACTCAAGTTATATAGCACAGAACAGAACACTTAGTTCCCAAAAAAATAGATGAGTGAATACAATGAGCCAAAGGTCCAAAGCACACAGGCAAATGTGCTAAGGAGTAGAAGCCAACCAGAAAAAAAAAAAAAAAAAAAAAAAAAAAAAAAAAAAACTATGATGTATGGAAAGTAAAATTATCAAGTAAATCAGGCAATGAAGTAAAAGTAAAAACTTCCAAAGCATTTGTCCACTCAGACAAAGTATGGAAAAAAGAAAGCTTCAAGTCATGAATTGATCTCTCACTCCAAATACCCCACATGAGGCAATGCGGGGATCATACCCCAAATCACCGCAATCTTATGCCTGCTAGACTTGCCCATCCAATTAGTGAGAAGCCCCTTAACACCCAATGTACCCCAAAAAGTGAGAACACCCTCCACAAATTATCAACAGTTAAAATTCTGCCCAACACCGTGGTCCAAAGGAAAAGCAATGACATTTGTTGGAACTTTCGGTTTCCACAAAGACTTCCAGGGAAATGGCAGCTGAGTAGTAGACTGAAGCACCTTGTAATAAGATTTAACAAAAAAAATCCCCAGAGAAGACAGTTTCCAACATAGAGCTTTAAGCCAATCAGTTCACTCGTATCTGTATCACTAACATTCCATCTCAACCAACTAATTAAAGCTAAATTAATTATAATGGCCACATTATTATTCTAGACAACACACCATTCAAATCAATACTAAAATGTATAATTGAATATGAGAATATGGTTTGTAAAACCAACATGATTTTGATTAAATCACAAAGGAAGATTCAGATTAGTGTTAATACAGGAAAAATTAAGAGCTCAATCAAAAAATAGCGCGCGCGAGAGAGAGAGATGGAGGAATTTGAAGTAAAACCTGGTTGAAGAGAGGCCTGATTAAGGGAAGCTTCAGCGAAGGAACGGACCTCGTGGTTAGGGTCGAGTGTGGCGGACAAACAGTTGAGAAGCCATTGCTGATCTTGATCGATTACATTCGCCATCGCCAGATACAAAATGCCCTAACAATACCTAACTACTACTGCAAAAGTTTTTTTATTTTATCGCTCTCTTTTTCTTTTGGTTTTCCCTCTCGCTCTCAATAGTTTTCCCGCTTTGTAAAATCGGAAATGAGACTCGCACGGGAGATTATCATTATATAAGGGCGAGGTCTGGTGAGGTAGTGGTACTGTTTGAAACAGTGGCACTTTTGAAAAATTTTCCCATTTCTAATTGCATTCCCTAATTTTTGCTTAAAACTCAATTAAGTTTGTTAACTATAATTTGGTTTAATTCAAGTCTTCTAAATTCTTTTAACTTTATTTAATTCAGTCCTTTAGTTTGAATTTTTTTTCTAAAATAACACCATTTTGCTAACAATTTTATTAGTTACCATCATTTCCAAACTATTTAGAAAACTAATATCTCAAGTCTATTAGACTCGATTTTACCTAGCAACTCAAGTTAAAAGACTTGAGTTGGACGTAGAACTCTTTAAGACTCGAGTTCCTTAAAGGGCGCAACAACAAAGAAGATGAAAGGCAGAGCACTAAAGAAAAAAAAGAAAAAGGTAGAGAGAGTGACAAAGAAGAAACCTAGATTTCCCTAACCAAAAACCCTCGACCTCTCTAACCCAAATCCCCACAAACCCAGATCTCCCTAACTCAAACCCTTCGTGGCAGCGACGACGAAGGCGAAGGTTTTGTTTTCCTCTAATTATTTCATTTTTCTTCTTCTTCTTCTTCTTCTTCTTCTTCTTCTTTCTATTGCATGAATTGGATTTGTGTAGAAGTTTTCTTCTTGGCGCCATCCAATCTGGGTTTGCAAGTTGAAGTTGAAATGAGTTTGTTGTTTTGATGTGGGTCTCTACAATTGCTTGGGTATTTTTGCCTCTGCGTTTGTTGATTTCATTTAAGCTATGTGTTTGTGGATTTCGTCTCATACAAACTCGAGTTTTATGGAACTTGCTACACTGAACACAAGTATGTTGGACTTGAGATGTTAGTTTGCTAAATAATTTGAAAATTGTGTTAACTAACAAAATTGTTAGCAAAATGGTGTTATTTTGCGCGTGCACACACACACACAAAAAAAAAAAAAAAAAACCCTTCAGTTCACTCTAGATTATAATTTGTTGTCGTTGTAAGATCTTCTTGTCTAAAATATACTTTATTGTTTTTTTTTTAAAGCCAAGACTCAGATACATTTTTTAAAAAACAAATCTAGATATCATTTATTAAAAGGATAAAGAGTTTGTATAAAAAAAAAAAAAAAAAGGATAAAGAGTTATGATACAAAGCTTCCATAGCCGGTAGAGAAGAGTCTTCAAGCCAAACTATATCCTATGACACATTTTTTGCATAACAAACTAAGAAATGGATGACAAAGTTTGCATTCCGTTTTACACACTTTTCATTTCCCACCTTAAACCATAAACCAAAAACTGGATATCCTTTAGCTTTAGCTTCAATTCAAACACCTAATTATATTAACTAATCAAGCACAAATACATTTATTTTTTCTATGGACAATCAAATTCAATGTAGCTATTTGTTTGAATTTAGATAGAGAACTTACTGTACTGGACAAATGTTACCATTTTTTAAAAGATAAATGTTACGCTCCCAACACTTTTACAACAAATCATAAGTGACACGTTACTATTGGTGGACAAAAAAGTAATTTCAATGGTAGGTATAAATTAAAACCAATAACAATTTAGCACAAATAATTTGTTATGAAAGTATTGTAAAAATATTTTGGATGTAGTTGTCATGGCCCGAACCCAAGCAAAAGCTAGGCACGTGACAACGACCGCACTCTTATAAAGTAAATATCCTACAAGTGTGCAAGGCCTTTTTAGAAACTAAAATTTTCCTCAAAAATTACATCAAATAAGTTCAAAATATCACAACAATTTATTTATGAATAGATCCCCAATAATTCAAAATGAACAAAATCCAAACCTTATGTACATAATGCCAATTGGCCAATAGATATAAGACTATTACAAGACCATCTAATCATAAAATCACTAAGCTTCTATTCTGCTCACAACACAACAACAAAAACCCTAAAACTTGCTATTCTTCGCAATCTGAAACTGGAGGGGAAAAAGTGGTGAGTTAACAACTCAATAAGTAACCAAAGTCCTAATAAGTTCTATCAAGCAAATAGATCTGTAAAATAATATGTTGTACATAGATAGAATAATTTAATCTTACAAATATATCATAGATGAATTAAAAAATAATCTGTTTTCCATATATCAAAAGTTGTAATTTACAATAGGTTTCAAAAACACATAAGCAATTTTAAGGACTTAAAACAATTTAAATACTCAAACATAATTCATATTCATAACAATCTTTATGACTATGGTTACGCTATATCCCCGTGACTAGGCATCAGATTCAGATGAAATTAGTTCTGTGCTAATGTATATCTCCTATTAGGGGATCTAGAAACACGATAGGCTCATGATGCCCTAGATAAAACTAGTTTCAGTACCAGTAAAAACCCCCATTGGCTGGGTATCAGAGTCAAAACACAATCAAATTGTCCAAAATCATATATATCAAATAATAGTTCAACCAAAAATATATCTCATTTAAATACATATATAAAATCATATATTCAGTAAATATATTTGTGATAATTCTTTATTCTTTACTTTAAATCAGTAATACAATTGAAATAAAATTGTAGCAATTATAAGCAATTTTCAGTAGTTAAAATATAGTAGTATAAGCAAAATAAAACCAATTAGAATAAGGTTACTTACATCAATCCAATACCTATTCAAAATCCTTTCAATTTCCCAAGACCACTCCAATGTAAATCCTTCAGCAAACCAATAAAGAGTTTACTCCAACGAGTTTGTCACTAAAATCCTTGGACCTCAAGTCACAATATCCATCCAACAACAAGGAGACAACAAAGCCAAGACACTTCACACGTGAAAATATTAAGTCCTTAGAGGAAATCTTCAAATAATTGGTATTGCTGGCTTAATCTTTTACCTATTAGCTGGACATATACAAATTGGTTTCTCAAAAAAAAAAAAAAAAAAGAAGGAAGAAGAAGAAGAAAGAGAGCTAGGGGGGCGGACAGCTTCTTCTCTTCTAGAAATCCTTAGCTGTAAGATGCAAAAGCACAAATATATTCTTAGGTTAGCAAGGGTTTACACGTTAAAACTAGGTATAAATATTACTAACCCCAATATCAAAATTACTAAGTTACCCCTAAAAATAAATTTCCTTAAAAAGAAAAAAAAAACATTTTTGGAACCGGGTATCACATTAGTACTTCTCTTTTTAAAACTCTCATGTTTCTAGAGTTTTTCCAATAAGAGTTGTGACATTCTTTTATTTGATTCTCATATTTTGTTATCCTCATAAAAAATTTCTATACTGATTAATCAACTACATAAATTCAACCAAAAATCTCTATCAATACCAAATACATAGATTTAAACAAATACATGACCAATAAATTTATTCAACTCAACAAATTTGTGGATTTCCTTTCCAAACCCAATCAATTCAACCTAGGTCAAGGTCTATATAACCCAACACACACAAAAAAAGAAGAAGTAATTTTCTCTCCTTTTATTACTTCCCAACAACCAAACAAAGCCAAATAGGCTGCATAGACAACACTAACACCACCACCACTTATGCCTCTAATAATCATCCTCTCCAACTCAATCTGAACCATATCACAACTCAAGCCCAAATTGGCAGATCCATGTGTCGTCTAGCAAAATTACAAATTGCTTCAACTAAGGGAGTAGAATAGACAATTTGTCTCAAAACTTCTAAGAACCCCAAAATGAAATAGGATCCAAATTTAGACACGACACTCCTTTAACCAGGATCATATCTATTTCATGGTAGGCATAGGCCACAAGTTTCAAGTCTATATGTGTGGGAGACCGGGCCCTAGCCTAAACCTCTCGAATTAAGGGGTTTTAGCATAACCCACGCGACTAGGTGGAGTCGTGTTGATGCCTCTCAATAGTGAATGTTCTATTGATGGTTATCTACCCTCCTAAATTAAGCGTTTTATAATGAAGTTGTCACTTATTTAATTGGAAAAATAAGAAAACCAAAAGTGAAAAATTCATCTCTTATTGATGAATTGAAATTGTACATCTCCTGAAAATAAATATAAAATTACATGGCTTTAATCCTAGACACAATCTTAGAAAAGTACATGGCTTTGATTCCTAGTAACAATCTATAAATTGAAAATTACAAGGAAAAACATATTCTAATAACATTAATCTAAGTTCAGCTGTTCAGGGACTATGTTACAAGATAGGTGTTAGGCACCCATCTTGCCCAATGGAACTAGTTTTCTAGACTTTGATGGCCAATGATTATATCATGTCATTCAAACAATTTATATCATCCAAGAACATATGATTGCTAAGATTGAAACAAACATTCAAGTAGGGGCATAGCTAGGAATTTTTGCTTGGAGGGCTAAGGTAAAACTACCATATTGATTTGCAATTCAATGAAAAACTCAAAGTACGGCATATCTATCACACAAGATTATTGTTAGAATTTTTTTATTAGTGTAATTCTTATTAGCACTCAAAATGCTAACAAGCTAATTAACCAATTGAGCATCTAAAGTCTTTTTTTTTCCCCCGAGTATTCTCTTGAAAAATCATAAGTCCATAACATTTATAGAAATCAAATATAAGTATATAACAAAACTACATCTAAGAAAAAAAAAAAGCACTAGTCTACATTTACAATAAATATTATCTATAGAAATCAAATGTAACAATATCACTATAAGCAACCATAAAATCAATAAACTTTAAATTCAACCAAATTCAACTACTATAGTCAAATATAAATTTAAAATACATTTCATACCTCTTAACTAATAGAAATTGAACTAAATAAGAAAATCATAAATCATAAAATAAGTAAATAGAAATTAAACTAAAAGAGCAATGACAAAGAAGAAGAAGTTGGCATCTCTCAATATTTGCTTAGCTTTAAATAAGAAAACTCTTTTTGAAGGAAGAGAAAGGATATATAGTAATAGTTTTGGGAAAGTGCAAAATTTAAGTACAATACTTTAAGTGTAATACATTAGGTTCTTCAATTAAATTCAACACATATTTAACATGACCAATAAAATACAAACAATGTTATTATTTTTAAGGGAATTAAATTCAATACGGATGAGTTTAATTGGGCAATCTAATGTACTGCACCTCAAATTTATCCTTTCACAAAAATTGAACAACAAAAAACTAAAAAGTTACAACTAAAAAGTGGTAAAAGTGAACAAGTAAAGAACATGCGATATGGTCTCAAAAAATAAAAATATATTTATGTGGCTAACATGCTTTAGAGAAGAATGAAAAAGACAAAATAAGTAAATTATTATGATTGCATAGTTGGAATTTGGGGTGGGGAGAATTTTATGACTGGCGTGTTTTAGAAGGGGGAGGGAGGATTTTAACTTGTGGGGGCCAGCTCTTAACTCAAAATTAGTAAAGCCTACTTTTACCTACAATTATAGAGGTTTAAAGAAAATTTTGGAGGGGCGATGCCCCCCCCCCCCCAAAACATAAGGTAGCTCTACCCCTGCATTCAAGAGCATGATGGACCCTATTCTAGGACATGTATGATGTGATAAACCCTAATCTAGGACATGTGAATATATTTTTTGAATTGAAACCATAAATAATGCAATAACTAAGAACATATGAAGAACTAGGAAATTAACATGCTTGAATCTAAAAGCTTGGACATAATTAAAATGTAGATTTCGAAACCTTGCCTACATGCACCAGCATTGTTAAGCTCTCTTGTGGGCGCAAGTGCCTATGACGTAGGTCATCCTTTCCTTTGTGGGAAGTATGCCTTGGCTTGGGGTGGACCATGGCGGAGGGTGTAGATGAAGTCGTCACCTAGTTTAGATCTAGGAACCAAAAATTTAACGCCCTTTTGTGAAAGGGCTGACCTTTTCCAGAACACGTGTCTGGAGTTTAGGTATGGGGATGGGAAGGTGTTAGACACCCAACCCTACCTGACCCACAGGTCGGCTTCCACTCATTGTGTTCCAAGTCTTAATTTCATTAAAGACATATTTAGCATGTTATTCTAACTCACACACACTCTAGCATGCATCCAAAGCAATCAACATGGCATAATCATCTCCAAACTTATCATTCATCTATCATGGCATATAAACATATATCTCCAAGGGCAAAAACATCACAAGGCAAATCAAGATAAACATATTATAGCACATAAACATCAAACATATGGTATTCAACCAAGCACATTCATGTTCATCAACCATATCATACTCATCACCCAATTAAATGCATGTTCATGTAGTTATGCATGACTTACCTCACTTACCTCATTGCATCACAACACCTATACATCTCATGGTATATGCATGTTCATGGTATTCTAACAATCTAAAACCCTAATAAACAATCAATGAGATAAAACAAAACAAAACAAGATAAAACAGAGTGGCAGAGACTTAAAGACACATAAACTAGGTTAAAATATAGGCTAAACATATAAATAAAGAAAAAGAGCTACAAGTAGGAGTGAATTAGAGTTTCTGGGCAAGAGTATGCGTGCAAATACATAAGATATGCATATGCAGCCCATCTGCATGCTTATGCATACTTGTCGTATGTGTGCGCATGTGCGTACGCATGCAAACAACATCCGCACACATACACGCCCAAGAACCCTTATCTAGAAAACTGTAGAATAGAAACACAGAAACAAGAAACTAGTCTAAACAAATGTATTATGAACACATAACTCATAGAAACATAAAGAAACAATGAAAATCAAAGAAGAGGGAAGAGCCAAAGTTAAAAATTTTACCCCAACACTAGGACTCTTTAGATCTTGATTTTGACCGTTCCTCTCAGTCAGTCTAGTCACAACCAATTCAAAATAAGTTAATAAAATTCAAAACTCAAAGATCAAGACCAGAAAAGATCCTAATCAAATAAAATTTGACTTGAGGATGTTTTGTGAAAATCTTTCTCTTTGATTTACTATTTTCTAGTGAATCTTATTTGCTTTACCACTAAAATTCATATTCCTCAGAAAAGTACCTTTTATGGCTTTAAATAGTCAAAAAATAGGGGTTTGAACTTGATGAAAATGGAGCTTCATTAAAATGAACTTAAAAATTTTCCAAGGACATCTAAAAAGTTAAAAAACTTTTAATTGGGACATGAACTTGATGAAAACGGGGCTTCTTTTTAGGCATCATTGCACCGTCAAAGTCAAGAAAACACGTCCCTACTTCTATTTGGATTTGAGAGAAAGGAAAATGATTGATCAAAATTGAGGACACACACCAAGAAGAGGAAGAAACCCACCAAGAAACACTGACTACCTCTATAGAAGACTCAATGGCACAAAAGATCCTTCGAGCTTTGGATGAACATGGAGAGGCCCTTAAGAAAATGGGAGGGCTTCTCACTAGGTTGGAGGAATCTCAGCTCAAGAAGCCTTCACATGTGGAAATCCATGATGATGAGGAGGAAGTGGAAGAAGGGGACGAAAAAGACAAAGTGAAATATGAAAGGTTCAAGCAATTTGAGAAGCTCACCGTGGAAACCATAGCTATGAAAGAAAAAAAATGGAGAAAATGCAACATGGGGGGAGTAAGTTCAATGGCTCCTATTGCATTGCCTGCCACATTCAAGATTTCAGACGCAGAAAAGTTTGATGGGACTGGAAATCTGAAGCAACGCGTAAGAAGATACCTAAGCATCGTTGAAGTGAAGGGGCTAGATGAGAAGCAAACTTTGCATGCATTTCCCCTCTCACTCACGGGAAGTGCATCAAGGTACTATAGCCTTGATCCAAGTAAAACTAAGGTGTGGAATGAACTAATGGAGTTGTTTGTGGACCAATTCATCTTTAACACCATGATTGATGTGACTTTAACGGATTTGGAGACTATCAAACAAGGTGTAGGGGAGACATTTTTAGAATACATGACTAGATGGAAGACCAAGGCGTCTAGAATGGACAATAAGCCAAATGAGAAGGACCAAATCAACGTGATCATCAAGAACTTGCTTCTGGCTTATAATAGTAGGCTTTTGTCATTGCCTATTAGATCATTTGGAGAATTATGTGATTGTGGGACAAGAATTGAAGACGCTATCAATAACGAACAATTGGAGAAAGGTGAAAGTAAGCCTCTAACCAAGTAAACATATGGAGGGGGAGCAACCACCACTAAAGCACCCAATCCCATAAATGTGAGCGCCATCATACCCCAACAAACACTAGCCTGCCCAAAGAAAGCTCGCCAAAAATTCTTCGACCTAGGAATGACTTTCACCCAAGAATATAAAAACCTGTCCTCCAAAGGATTCATCAAACCTTTAGACCTTACACCCATGCCTAATCCCATACCTCACACTTGGAACCTCAATGAATATTGCCTCTACCACCAAAAATCCAGCCACAAAACCGACCATTGCCTCCGCCTCAATCACAAAATATAGGATCTCATAGATAATGGAACCCTACAACGCTTGTCCAAGGACAATAATTTGTTTTTATAAAATCTTAATTTTGGCATTGGCTTTCGGGGCTTTGCATGCATGGAGGGCTTTGAGGTTTGGCTTTTGAATGGGTGTAGTCCCAATCTATGCTTTCCTAAGGCATTCGGGCAAAGTACCAAATTTCCATGGCAAAAATTCGGCAACATGTCACCTTACTTTCGCGGTGAAAATTAGGCATCACTTTGTCTTAGGTGACATGGACTGCGACAATCACACTAGAAAGGGCAAGGGAACAGGTATATATATACATACATCATGCACAATGTTAGCACACATATCAAGAAAGTAAATTCCTACATCTCTAGAGCATGACCCAAAATATAGGTGCAAGAAAGTAAACATGGGTCGCCATACTCTAAAGATGAGGACGAA